>NC_143567.1:111232500-111412500 GCF_054136105.1 Typopeltis vanoorti | reverse complement strand
CGGAGTTCTCTTCGTGAAACTCAAGGACAAGTTTGCAGCTGACCGCGAAGAAGCATCCTTCGTGACGGGTAAGTCCCTTCACATTTTTCACTTTTACGAAATTGCGAGCGCGTTCATACAGGAAATGAGTGAAAAGTGCGGACGTATTCTTATGCGATGGACGATTGAGTGTGGTTTATGATCATTAACGTTCTGTAAAGAAAACGAACTCGAGATGTATCCAAAACACTTCTTTAATACTTAGCAGTTCGAGAAGACTATTTTTTTCTTCTTAATTCTTGAGAGCTTTTGTAGAAGCCCATTTATTCTACCCACACCATTGATTCTTAGGAGAAAATAAATAACCTGACACGCGCCCTTAGTTTATTTCAAAAATATTTTAATGAGTATTTTTAAAATAATAGAGCCCTGATGTAACTATGATACTGCGAAATCTCACAGTGCACGAAAACCAGAGAAATAATCATGATCCAATTTTCATTAGGTGTTATTGCCCTGTGAAAGATACAAGGGCCTCCCTCAGAGTTCAAAGGGATAATCCAATTACCTCATTGGGGAAAAGTTACGAACAACAGAATCAAAGTTGTCAGAATCGATTCCATTTAGTGTATGGTTTCTGTATGAAGTTCTCTCCGTAGAAATTGAAACTGAATGAATGTGAATCAAATGATCTCAGTACTGATCGAGTGCAATACATCGTTCGACGTACAAGAAGTAATCCGAGGTAGTGAAAAATATAAAGCACAACAACCGAAAATATATATATATATATCTTCAGAGAAAAAGGCTCATTCCACTTCTGCCTGTTTCGCTGGGATTATACGAGGAGTTCAATTTTCAATTCCTAAGAAACTGTTGACGTGGTCAGCAGGTGGAATATTTCCCAGAATGTGACCTGTTTGCCCTTCATTATTACCGACTGAATCATGTGTGGGATGTTTAAACGGGGCAAAATGTCTTTAATCCCGGAGTTATCTGTCAGGGTTCAATAGACTTTCACAGAGAAATAAAAAGAGTATAACCTATAACTAATGGAAAGTTCCAGAACTGTAGACAGATGAACATCAAGCTTCAAGATGTCGACTCAACTCAAAGTTATGCTGAATTGTTCGCTCCATCTGCGCTTGAAAGGTTGGTTTGCAAATTGAAGTAACGTACTCTAAAGGAGAGTCCAGTGTAAGGACTGCTGAGGCAATGAGAAACTTTGCGCAAAACGAAGAGTTCCAAACTTTTTATTATTTTAATGTGAGTTTCCAAAACATGACGGCTTACCGAAGATGCAAGAAACGGTCTTTGAATTTGGTTCTTCCAGTAACATCAACGTATTTCATATGCTGCCATCAGCACTCTTTTCATAAAGGTCTCAGGGCGAGATCTTTATGAAAAGAGTAATTTCAGATTACTGGAATTTATAAATATGTAATTTTCCTTATATATATGATCCAAAATTGTACCTTTGTTTTTCGCATACAAAAGATTTTCTCTCTGTGTTATCTACCTCTTTGCCCATTGCGCGATTCCGAAGACAGTTCTTTGAAGTAAGCGAGTCGTAGAGAATTCTATGGAACTGCTATCTATTAGGGAGTAAAATTATGTTTTTATCTGTATAGCGGAGATTCGTAATGAGAGACTTTACATAACAAGAAAGATCAGGGGTGTCCTCATTCATATGAGAAAAGTGGAGGACGGACGTTCACGTCTGTCTCTACTTTCCTCATATGAACACTGCGCAGTCACAATGAAGGCGATCTCCGTGACATACGAATTCCTGTCCGTATGGACAGCGATTCGTTCGAGAAGGGTACTTTCTTCTCGCTCTAGAATCTGCCTTCATCTGAAATCTCGTGATGCTTAAGTGGAGACATTTGAGAATCGGTACATGCCCTGAGCGCGACCTTGTGGAAGATTTCACAGGTACGCTTGTTTTCTGCCATTGGTTACTATTTATAGGAATTTATTGTTGGTGAAGTTGTCAACGCTGTTTCCAGCAAATATAAATAGCTAACTATTTCAACATATCTGGAGGAGCATCTGTCCCATGTGTGTGTGTGTGTGTGTGTGTGTGTGTGTGTGTGTGTGTGTGTGTGTGTGTGTGCGCGCGCGCGCGCGCGTGCGTCGAAAAGTCTTTTGTTTCTTTCAATAACTATGTCGAAAGCAAAGTACATATAAGATTCGGAGATATTTTTGCGCCCGTCCAAGAAAACTTTTATCAATTATTTAGAATACGATTGAAACTACGTGTACATGCCCAGCTGACTTGTACTGATGGCGTTCTTCCAACTTACGTAGTGGTTTGCACCGCGCAAAAGTGTAACGTGAGAGAAGGAAATGACCCACAGATTACAAGCTGATTTAGGGACCTTTTTCATGAAATTATTCTGTGAATCAAAGCCAAGGGGAATACTAGAGTTTCTTGTTAGTCCAAAGTCAGATATTGTAACCATGACAGTTCGTTTCTATTGATGATAAGCGGAAAATCAATTCACGATCCGAGAGGAAATTGCAATAGCTGACTGTTGAAAATAAAACTGAAAAAAACTAACTTTAGAAATTCATTAGCAATAGAGAAGGTCATAGTTCCCGAATGTTTGCCCATTTATCGGGCTTTACAGTTAAATGCAGACCCTTTTAAGGGAAAAAAAAAGGGGGGGGGGAATGAAGTTACTGCGGTCGAATGCCCTAATCCTGATTTGGTAGTTGCAAAAGCAGGGTGACTGCTGTAGAGAGAGAGAGAGATCATCGAATAAAGAAAGATAGAATAGAAAGATAGAAATTAAATAGCGGAAGGGTTAAAAGAGAAAGTTACTGCGTAAGGAAGGATATATTACTCCGGAAAAGTAACTTTGCCGTTTCCTATGATGCAAAGAGAAGTCCTTAACGCGTCCTTGATATTAGAGGTTTGCCATTTGGGTGCGCTCTTGTTCAGGCAGGAGCCATGCCATTCGTAAAATATTTCCTCACAGCACGTTGAACCCAAGATTTAAGGGTCTAGAAGACAAAAATTAATTGTTAAAAGAAAGTTGGATTTATTAAGTGAAATAAAAACTGCCCGCACTTCTATGAGAAGGAGAGACAGATGCACAAAGAACAGACCGTGGCTATCTTTTCCCTTCCTCCTCATCCAAAAAACATCAAATCAGAATTTGTTTGTTGAATATTTTGATATTAAAATAAAAGTTTAAACTGCGATAAATTACACAACTAATAAGGTTAGTTAAATAATTTTAACAGTAAAAGCTTCGTGTTTTTTTTATGTGCGTTATTCTAATGTTTACTTGTGGGAGTGAGACATGGGAAGACAGGTTGCGTGTGGCCCAAAGAGCCTGGGAGGGTTTTTGGACTTATTTTGACATGTTTTATATATTTTGTTGTATTCGTCGTTTATGTTGAGGTTAGTCTTCGAGGGTGTCTTTCTTTATTTCTTTTTTTACATTTTATTCCCAGAGACTGTCAGTTTATTGCTGTTAGCAGACTCCATCTCTATGATGTACTACTTACTTCGTTTGTTGTTCACTTTGGTCTTATTCGATGCATGGATCTATTTTGTAGTTAGCATCAAAGTAGTTTTTTTTTTTTAGAATTAAGGTTGGAGAATCCGTGTTTTGAGGTTTTTGTACATTCAGGTTATGAGATCATGAGCTGTAGACAATCTGAAGTGGGTGTAGCTTATTTCTAAAATAAATACACGCGGTCCCCGCTATAAGAGTCATTAATCACCGAGTACCCGCATTCCCGTGGCCTAGAAATTGAACGCTCACAAAAAAAGTAACAGAATTTACGTGATTTTCATGGCGCATTCAATACCTTTCTCTACATGCCTCCCACGCATCCCCACTCCCTCTCCCACTGTTTACTAAAGTCTTCTCACAGCGTCATTTTGTGAGTTGACAATCTCAATAGCGGTTTCACTTTGATTGACATTATTTTATTTTATGTTTTATTCGTATATTGTTATTGTATATCCACCTACAAATCTTAAAATAAGTGGCACGGCAGATCTTGTACATAAAAGAAAGTGCACCAGCTAGGAACTGGATGCTAAAATTAGATAGTATTTAGATTTTAAAAAGTGGTAGTGAGTAAGTGACATATTGCCGTGTCCTAGGCATTCCAGGGGAGTTAAATCTACGTGGACGTGGTTAAGAACCCAAGCAACGATTGATTCTGTCTGTAAAGAGAAAAGAGAGAGAGAGAGTATACAAGAAAGAATATGAAAGAATAACTCTTCTGAATGCAGATGGTGTGAGGGCGACAGATGCAGAAGAGGTTGTTCAACTAACGAGTGCCAATTATGCTAAAAAAAAAAAGCTATCAACCTCACGTATGAAACATTGAGTTCACTGCTATCTCTTCACTGAATGAAGAAACTCAAGTGTATGAGGCCGAGATATTACAGCTGTTGCACAAACTGAATAAGAATTCAGCAATAGGGACTGATGGGATATCAGCACGTGTGCTAAAAGTATTCAGCTGAATTTTGCTATTCCTTTGACCAGGCTCTATAATTTGAATCTCAGAACAGGGAAGATCCCATAGGAATCGAAAGTATGTATGGTAATTCCATTGCAAGAGGGTGGTGCAAAGATCGATGTATCCAACCACGACCAATCAGTATCTCAGGAGTGGTGGTGAAGATTTTCGAAAAATTGTCTAGGGCCAACATTCAGAAATGGGTTAACAGTGAATCTCTACTTTGCAATAAGCAACATGGGTTTACTAAGGGAATGTCATGTTTTAGCAACTTGCTCACATTCTATAACAATGTTACCGTTGAATTAGAGAAGGGGAATGGATACACCATGATTCTTTTGGATTTTGCAAAGGCTTTTGACAGAATACAGAATGGAAGACTGTGGCATAAAAGATTTAAGATTAATGCGACATTAATGATATTTGGAACGATTTGACAGGCGACATACAGCTATTTGCTGATGATGCAAAGATAAGTAGAGTAATCAGAAATGCGGCTGATATGTAGTACTTGCAGAATGATTTGAATAGGCGATATCATATGACTCAGGTGATATGATTTTCGTTGGGGGTGCGAGACCCAGCTTAGTGCAGGCCCACAGAGTTCCTTGCTTTGTCCGGGACCTAAAAAAGCGAAGTTTTGGATAATCTTAACCACAGCATTACCTATTTGCAAGATTTTGTGCGTAAGTTTCACATTAGAGAGAGAGAGAGAGAGAGATCAATTCATACATTGCGGGGTGCGTGTCTTGACATTTACTTTGCTGTGAGCTTTTTATAATAGTAAAGTTTTTAAAATAATTTTTTATACATAAAAAATAGAATGATATTTTATTTCGTATTCTCGACGACAACCCTGCTGGTGTTCATTCATAACACGTTCGCAATGCAACTTGTAATCAATTTCCCATTCCTGACGTGAACTGTGCTCAGGCTTCGGTTATCTTCTTCTGTGTATGCAGTTGGTGAAAGCGATGAACTGAACGCTCGCATTCTACTCGATTCTCAGTGACGTATTTGATAGGCAAATGAAGGCCCTCAATCATTGATCCACTCTTCTATTTCAGATATCAAGGCCAAGTAGTCTTGCAAATAAATAAGCGAATGAGTGATAGTATCACTAAAAGGAAGCCTTTATACATTGCTATGTTCGGAAACACTGTTTTGCTTATTCCGAAACATGTCAATCAATGAAATATCGCTTGTTCAAAGTTGATTCCTAAAAGGAAGAAAGAAAGCCTATTTCAACTTCTCACGTTACGAAGCGTCCTCACAACGATCACGAACATCACTGAAGAGTGCAGTTTAAAATGATGCTATTCTTAACGGAATAAATATCTGGTAGTTGCTCTACCAGATATTTTGCATGTAGTCATTAAAGTGAGGTCTTAATCTGACACAGGAGATCATCTAAGCACATTACTAGCATGGACTCATCCAGTAATCATCTAAGAAAACAGAGGGAGAGAATTGAGAACAGGTCATTAAATAACCAGGTTGTTCTCGATTCTCCTGAATCTGCGCAGGAGCAATAACTTAGTCTACGAATGGATTTTCAGTTATTCTTAAAAATAAAATAAATCTAATAATTATTGAAGGAATATTTCTGCACTGTTCGTCGATTAAATTTTAGCTTGACTGTTGACCACAGCGGTTCCTTTCATTTATTTCGAAGTTTCGATACAAGGCTTACAGATTCATTTATACTCGGTTGGGGTTCACGCAAAAAAGAAAAACCTCCCGAACGAAACCAACGAAAGTTCTTTTCGTGACATCACAGAAAGGAAAATACGAAAACAGTATCGCAGAAACAGAATATAATGGAATATGTTCAGAATAAGTTCCAACAGAATAACAATATCCGACGTAAAAATAGAGACAGTTCTTCATTTTATTCGGAGAAAGCAGACAAAAATCAGTGCAGAAAGCCTGAAAAAGTGGGCGAAAGTAATCACAACCGGACAACTCTTTGAGGCTTTTTTCAAGAAAAATGATGGAACTCATTAAGGAATTGACAAATAATAATAATAATAAAGAAAATTTTTTCGGTTAAAGAATACACGCAATTAGGTAACAAAAATACTATTAGTGGGCAGCAGATGGCGTGGCTGCAGATGGAAGATTAAGGAGTATACACAGCGAATTCTGTGAGGTAGATAGTCTTCCCGTAGGGGTGCATGGAACAACATCGATGTACACGTCTAGTGTTGCTGGGTTCTTTTTTTCTTTTTTCTTTCTTTCTTTTTTCGTCTCTTCTCGATTGGAGAGCTGGAATTAGAAAATTATCTAAGACTGCGCCTATTATGCCATAAGGAAACATTTTGTTAATGTTGATGACAAGAAATAAGTAAATCTCAAAGGATTGGTTTATTTCCTCATCAAAATCATACATAAACTGTTAAAATATATCGCTGTTGTCAATACGAAGCCCAGAGAGAAAGAGAGAGACAGAGGAAGCTCTATATAGACTTTTTCCTATGACTATTTCATTTAGCCTGTCTCATCCAGTAACAGGGTTTCCCTGCCACAAAAAAGGCTAACCGGCTAGCGAATACACGCAGTTAGGAGACTAACATATTTGCCATGTGAACCGTGTAGAGTGAAGCAACCCACGATGTGACCCTCGACTACTTAGATTGTATAATAATAATTAAAGCAAAAACAGTCTACGGGTATTGTGGACAGCGTTCACTGGCAATAAAACAAGAATATGAATTTGAAAAGACCTCGCTATTCAAAATGTCCATCTCGAAGAAACGAGCGTCCTGTATTTGCTATGACTGCAGAATCAGAATAATTCGATGGCAGTTTTCGATTAAAAAATTGCGAAATTTTAAAAGTAGTTGAAAGAACTGCGTTTCGAAGGACTGTGGTTTGTGTACTTTACTCCTGAGAGAGAAGGAAAGAAAAAAAAAACTGAAAGCAATGCCGAAATAAACAGACGATACATTATGCGAACCTTCGTGTCATCGGACGAGGCCTATCTTGGAGGTCATGAAAATCGAGCGAGGAATTAAGAAACGGAGTCAGCGTTCGCTAACAATACAACATTCAGTAAGTGAATTTAAAAAAAAAAAAAGTGAAACCGAGCTGCTAAGGAGATAATAAAACAAGTTAGCAAATTACACATTCCAAAATTCAAACCACAAAAAAAAAAAAAAAAAAAAAAAAAATCCACAAATAAATTTTGGGCGTCTCCAATTGGCGGAAGCGAGGACTAACAGACTATGCGAAATGCGTGTCTCTAGCTGGTTTATCAGTCTGTTTTACAGGATGACAATTCATTTCAGTGTACCTAGCCGAACAGGACATCCCACGGTTGCAACGTTCATTCCCCCCCCCCCTCCCGCCACACACGCTTCTCACTAACCACCACATCCCTGTGTTTCCCATTGCTTTGTGAAATTGAAAATGGAAAGATCCGTTAAAGCAAACTGCTGAAGCAGACCGAATTCGTTTATTATAGCGAGAAGAACACGAATTTCTAATTCGATGAAGGAAATCAAGTTCGGATGTTTCAAACAGATGAGGTTACAGGCAACTAGAAGACCATCAGTCGGCGTAGTATTTCATTAGAAATGAACAGTGCTTCAATAATTTTCATTAAATTTCTATTCACATAAACGTTAAAATAAATAAATAAATAAAAAGTGAGCCAACCACTGAGGGAGCAGGGATTGGCTACAATTCAGAAGCCGCTGCTTTGCTGACATTCTTTTTATTAGTGGTATTGTTTTTCTGGTATAATGGAATTTACAGCACGGAGATCAATACCACTCGCTAATAATTAACCGTAAATTGCTCGAATTTCAGAAAGAAACTAGCATTCCATCAATAATACGGCAGTCAAGCACTGCAACTTCTTCGGCTCACTTTTACAACCGAGATATTCATGATCAGAAGTTATTTTAAAGAAATTGCACATTACTTTTCGGATGAAGCAGGGAATCTAATCAGCGAATAACTTTTCAAAGTCGACTACAACAGTGTAAAAGTAACTGTAGTCGACTACAATAGTGTAAAACTGTGTCTGAAGCGTTTTACACTATTTCTCATTTCGGTATGGCTGTGAGGGAGTTCTTCGAAGACTTTAATCAACATAAGAAATTATATGGGTCGAAATCGGTTGAAAACAGTGACCGACAAAAGTGTCTAGGAAAGAGACGAGCTCCACATCTTATACTTTATTTAGTACGAGTGGAATGAAATTCGGAGAGGAAAATATATTCCGATCTGCGTGGAAAGTGGTTGGACGATGCGACTGCAGAAGTATCTGCAGAGGAAATCACACTTCACACAATCTCCGCTTTCATTTTGTCCCGACTGGGACGAAGTTTTCAAGGGAGCATAAAAGACACGAGAAACGAGTACATTCCACATTTGGTCGAAACCGATTGAACTATGCGACTTACGCCGGTGCCTGCGGAGGAAGAGGGAGGGGAGCGGGGAAGAACCATACCTTTTAACTTTTTGTTTTCTTTCTTTTTTTTTTTTTCCCAAAATGATTTGAATTAGCTGGGTTTGATGTTTGAAATTTGGGAGGCTTTATCGAGCTGAAGAGAACGTCGAATCGACAATATTCAACTTAAATCGGGAATTAATTGACGAGGGTAGAATTTTGGCACTAGCAGTTGTTGTAGAAGGAGAAGTTAGTGACTCCTTGGCGTAAGCATCATTCCAATGATTCTAAATCCACATGCAGCGTGTGTTGCTGATGTAAAGTTGAATGTAAAATGAACATCGTCTTTCTTCGTATCGGTACAGTCCTTGACGAGCTCGACAAGTTCAGTTTATGCTAAGCACGTTTCGGCGTGATTATCAAAATGCTCTCTGTACTTCACAACGGTGACCTCGACCCACGCTGAGGGCAGTCAAAGTCCGGTCTCTGAGAGGGAAGTTGAAGAAATTATAATAGTTATTTATAAAATTTTCCTGTTGCATGTTTTTTAACTAATAATAATAAATAATAATCGCGTACTTGGAGCTTAAGACCCACCACATACCCAGATTGGCTTTCGTAGCCATACAGTTTTAAGATAAGATGGTTTTATGCCAAAATAAATATTTTTGTATGGAAACTGTGTGTGTGTGTGTGTTCTTCTGGCAAGTTTGAGTAGTTGCTGGATTAAAAAAAAAAACAAAAAAAATGGAGTTTCCGGAAGTAAAACCTTTGCATCTTCGTATAAAACTGTCTTAATCACCTTTAGTTGAAAAGCCCCTAGATGGAATTCGAAGGCAGGTATTTCCAATCAACGGCTTCCACGGAACAGAGTGGGCTACGAATAACCTTCGATTTTAATTACGAATAAAAATCATTAAGGTCACTCATCCGTGATTCGCTCTTCAGAATCCTCCTGGCCTTCTCGATGAGAAGGGCCTTTCATTCTCTCACCTCGAAACAAAATGTGTTCGCCCATTCACACTTAAAATTAACCTGAAATGAATTAATTAAAATTAAAAATTATGCCTATTCATAAAAAATAAAAAAAAAAGGTCTTGTCACCTCTATCGACAAGAACATTTTCTTTCACATGCTCTTAAAAATCAGCGTGTTTGATGGTTTTCTCCCTTTGTCGCTACAAAAAAACAATACAACTTATCATCTGCAGGAAGCGATGAAGATGAAATTTAGACGCACACACTACCATTAAACGTAGATTATAACTGTCTTTTCTGTTTGTTGCTAGAATTATTAAGCAGAAAAATCTTCCTCCCATTCCAACAGACTGCTTGCTGCAGTTATTTCCATAAAGGGATGTCGCTGAGTGAACGATAGAAACGGTGATATGACTTGTGTGAAAACAGGATTCCATCGCCCAAATTCGTGCCAGCCAGCGAGCTATGATTTGGAGTGTTGTCAGTAATAATCAGGCCAACACCAACTATCTTTCTTCACTTCATAAACATCAAAAACATAATGGATCGAAATGTGACCTTGCACGTCTCTCGCTTGGTATCCGAAAGATAGACAACCCGTGATAAGGACGACGCCATCACACATTCAAAATAAGATAATGGATATCCAATCGTATCTTTCTTTAGAGGTCTCTAACACTTGCCACAGAAGCTGAAATTTTGGTGAAAGTTTTCTAATAAAAAATCTAACCCGATTAAAGGCGTCCGTCGTATTTATTTTTCGAGTCTGGCAATGGATTTACCCATCAACAAACCAACTCCAGTACGATTAAATAATTTGCCTGTTTCAATGGGCGTATGGAAGGGAGGAAATTGCAAACAACAGTTGTGTGGAAGGAAGGGACCACAAGCTCGATCAGAAGCTCGTTATCTTCGGCTGCCTTGTTGAAGATTCGCGTCTTGGGTAACGAGTGGGGACCGGGAGTTGAGTGGGGTGGTGAATAGTATTCTTCATGTAAGCAAAGATTATTTACGTAGTTATTCGTCTGTTTTGTAGCAGCTTTTTTGGACAGGGAGAGTGGAAACAGTAATAGACGCTGGAGAGGAGAGTTAGAAATTACCATGTGGACTGAGAATGGTTGAATTATGGACATTCTGTACAAAAGGAAAGGTGAACATTATTTCAACCTTGGAAACGCTTCAGGGTCGGGATCCCATTGACGAGACCTCGATAAAGGTCGAAACCGGTCTGAGTAGTGACCCTTCCCATAATGCATTATACACGCCCTAAATGGATGTGCTTTGCATTATGGGATAATAAGGCAATTGATGTGACGTCATTAGCCTCTATACGCAAGTAGTCCAGTCGTGAAGATACTTCTCGCAAATTTTGTTTGCTTGCACTTGGACAAAGGATTATACTGTACCAAGTGGTTAAATTCAGCCGAAACCCTCCGGGTACCGGCCCCGGAATTTTTTTTATGCACCGGGGCTGGAACCGAAACATTTTTCTGTTTTGTGACTTTTGTCCCTTTATGGTAATTAAGCCTAACGCGAAACACAGCAATGGAAGGTTATTAAGACGTGCATATGATTGGTGCGGTATTAACAAAAGATCGCGCGACGGAAAGATAAAAGCAAGCCGATAATTGAGTTGAAATGTTAACCCTCTTCAACCGAATTCCAATAATATGTGAAACTGCCATAACCAGTGCCGGCGCTAGGGTCTTTGCCGCCCGCATGCAATTTCTATCTAAGCGCCCCTGTAACGATCCGGGAGTGTGGGGTTCTTCTACGATAATAAAAATTTCAATTATTTGAAATTTCATAAATAAATTTTGACAGAACAGCCACACGTTGGTTCGCTAAATGTAACGAACCGGGGGTGTTGACTAGGCAGGATAATCGTTAAAAACTCGAATATTCAAAAAATTCTCAGAAGTTATTCTCAAAAGTTATTCTCAAAAGTTAAAGCAAATTTTGATAAAGTCACTTCACTTTAATCGTTGAATATAATGATACAGGGATTATGGCTTTTTCACCGACCCGAATCGTTAACAAAATTAAAATGAATTTTAATTAAAATTAAAATTGTTTTAATTTTAATTAAAATTAATTAAATAAATTTTAAAAATTAAAAAAATTTTGCATTTTACTAAATTCTTAGTAACTTGTAAAAATTTTTTAATAATTTTTACAAGTGGAACTCTTTTAGGAAAATATAAGAAACTCAAAATAGATGAGAAAATAAGAAAAGAATTCAGAAATAATTAGAACATTTAATATAAGTATTCAAAAAATAAAATCTTTACAGAATAACAGAAAATAAATTAATTTACATAAATATACTTGAAATTTTTTTAATTAAAATTTTAGGGTTCTTGATTTCATATTCACCAAATTAGAAATAATGGTCTTAACGTCTAATTCCGCACATACATCATTTTCAATAGCTATTAGCGCCAAACTAACAAGTCTTTTTTGTGACATACTTGTTCTTAAGTAGGTTTTAATCAATTTCAACTTGGAAAAGGAACGTTCACCGCTCGCTACACTAACAGGTAAGATTAATAGTATTCTTAAAGCAATTGAAAAGTTAGGGAAAGATAAATTATTGGACACAATAAAATTAAGAATATCGAAAGGGCTTTTGAATATTTAAATTAACACCTTCCGAAAAATATTCCGGAAAGCACATAACTCGTCACATAGTTCTATTGAAATTAAGTCTTTATTGTCGCCGTCCTTCAAGAGAATCTATAAATCGTCACAATTTTTTTGTATATCTTCGTTATTAATTTATAGTAATCTATACAAGAAATTGAAATTATCATAATATGTTTTAATTGTTCAATGTAAGAGAATGAAAAGAAATTGTATATTTCTTGAATAATTGCAAAAAAAAGAATTGTATCTGCATTCGGTTTGGAGTATGAGCAGCACATGGCACGTAAAAAGCTCGAGGATTTTTTGTTCAAAAGCAAATTTTGGAGCCCATGTTTTTTCCCTTTCATATTTGCTTCATTGTCATACCCTTGAACTCGCTTGTCTTCAATGGGAATGTTCCGTTTTTCGAGTTGTTCCATTATTGTTGAATATAAACCACGTCCTGTGGAATCTGATACATCTGCAAAACCTAAAAAGTCTTCCCTGATATTGACAATTTCATTGTCACAGGAAACAAAGCGAATAATAATGGTTATTTGTTCTGTTTTACTTGCATCAGGTGTGCAGTCTAAAATTATGGAATAATATTTAGATTTTTTCGAATTGATAATAAATTGTATCCCTGATTGCGTTACTTTCCAATATTTCATTTTGACTGTCTTTACTCAAATAGTGTACTCTATTGTTTCCATGATTTTCCATAACGGGATCAAACTTCGCAAACAGTTCGACAAATTTTAAAAAATTGCCGTTATTCCTTTCATATAATTTATCAGATGATCCGCGAAAAGCTAAATTTCGACTACCAGGGAATTTTATAATTTCAATCAAGCGTTCTAAAACACTCGTCCAATGTTTCTTTTCCATTTCATACATGCTTTGAGTCTCTCAATCAATAGTAGTTTTGTTTTTTAAATTTTTATCAACTTCCTTCCATTTTAAGAAATTTTTCATGTGAGTTAAACTAATCTCGTGTCTATGCAAAGTTGTACTTACATTTCTCCAATCGTTATAACCTTCTACAAGACTTGATTCAGTAGGTGTGAAAAGTTTGTAACAAAAGCAAAACACAGATTTTAAAGTTTCGGAATAAATGAGCCATGTTCTTGGCACGAGCTCCCATTTTCCATTTTTCTATTATATTACGCGTTGCCAAATTTACGACCATATGTATCTCTGGGATATATTATATTTTTCTTTTGAACAAGCCCCATTTCAATTAAAACAACTCGTAATTTTTCATCAATATTTCCCCATTCACCTGGATCTTCTAAATTTACAGAGACTAACAATGTGTTAGTTTCGTGGTCAACTACAACTAAATCTTCTCCTAACTGTTTTTCACTTAAATCCTGCATCTTGTTATCTTGTTCAATAGTTGCAATAGTACTTTCATGCAAACTGGATGAGGTATCAATTCTGATTTCTGATGTATCGAGTTGTTTACAATCTGCATCAGAATATTTTAATATTTTAACAAATTTATTAAGAGCCCCAGTTTGTTTCTTAATATCTGCTTCTTTCGCAGCATGACGTTTACGATTTTGTGCACCGGATAATGTTTTAATTTTTGATTCCATTTCTATTTTATACCCATAAGAAATTATTACACAACACGACACAGAGACGAAACAATAGTCCACACTATGCTATTGTCAGTAGCCTACTGAGATATATGCTGTTATAAATCTACTGTTGCTATCCTGTCATTACTGCGATATTGTCAACTTTTATTATTATTTAACTTTGCATACTTGTAATTTCTATTAATTACTTGTGATGCCTCTTTTCTTTACTTTATACTTTATTCTCCGTTATTCTAATGTAATTGTGCGCGCTTTCTCTCTCTCTCTCTCTCTCTCTCTCTCTCTCTCTCTCTCTCTCTCTCTCTCAGAATCTCTCTTGTTTATATTATTATGTGCTATGTTTACAAGAAAGTCAAATAACATTTATTTACATTACTATGATGAAAATTTAAATTTAAATTTTAATTTTCATCATAGTATTTAAACATTAGGGAGATTGCTTTTTCTATCCTTCTATAAAAACTCTTTAGCAAAATTCAGAACCTTTTTTCTTCAACTTTAAAATACTTTCTTTAACACAAAAGGTTATCTACTCTCAGTTTACAAATTTTACTTATTAAACTCCAAGCTTACTCGCAAAGAGGTTACCTAAATCTCTCTGTTAAGTTATCTTTACAAATTTGATATCAACTTCTAACATGCCAATTGATTCTCTTAAGGACACATCTCAACCTTATTAAACATATATCTTAAAAGTCTTTCTAATACAACTATAAGAGGAATTATATAAAAGTTTTGAACTTACAAAGGCTCTGTATCTCAAAATTAGTCAAAATTCTTTCACTATAAGTTCTATGGCAATTCTTTCATCTGAGATCTTCATCTGGAATTTTGGCTTCGGCTATATCTCATCGGGAGCGTAGCAGGACTCGTACAGATCCAGAAAAATGTTATTCTCCCATGGCGAAAAGAAAAACTTACGAGCCGAGGTACTTCGGGAAATTTGGCTCGCCTTTTCTCCTCTACTTGGGCTCGCCGAAAATGCCTGGATGACTACCGTCTCAAGTAGCTTGAATTGCCGCCTCTAAGAAACTGAAAATGCCACCTCCAAGAAAAAACGAAACCGCCTTCAACTGTCAATCAACATTCCTCTCTGGACTGGAAACTTTTCTCTTCTACGGAGTTTGGGAGTTCTCCTTTTGGCAATTTGAAAGCCCTATCTGTGTCCTAGAAGTCGGTTTTCTCTCTAGCGATTTCTCCCACCGAGAAGCTCCTTTCTGGAAGCGGGAAACTCCTCTCTTAACTAATGTCTGGATCTGAGATGCTCTCTGACGATGTCTGGAACTGAGCAGCTGTTCTCTCTTCGGCAACATCTGGGACCAGGCAGCTTTAGCAATGTCTGGAACTGGGCAGCCTCCTCTTTGACAGCGTCTGGAACTGAGCAGCCTCTCCTGTCTCTCTGTGGACGTCTCTGGAACTGGGCCCCCTCTACTTCTGCAGCAATCTCTGGATCCGGGCAGCACCTTCTGTTTGCTTCAGTTCCTTTTTATTATGCCTCTTCTGAGACCTTGCATGAAGTTTGGCAACCCCCCCCCCCCAAAGAATCGGTATGATTCTTTCATCTTAAGTTTCAAGTTTGGCATGCCTTTTGTTCTCCTCCGCTTTCTTTTAATTGTAAGTTGCCGGCCATCGGAAAGTTATTTAAACCTTTCTGACTGATTTAGCAGATCTTTACACTTAGAGCCTGCAAGCCTTTCTCATACAAATAAATTTTAATAACAATCTTTCTAATGCCGCCATGTAGATCTATTACATGCAGCTTCGGCGATAAAAACATTGCCTTTGTTTTTAACACTCTAACATATTCTTATTAAAGCAGTATATACAGTTAGCTTCAAAAGAGTTATTTATAAAAACATCTAATACAAACTATACCGAGACAAACAAAGTTTATTTTTTTACAATATTCACATGGGACTTAACCTAGTAAACAATCGAACGTAATGTGCTTTGGAATATTTAAGCTACAATCCAGATTTTACAGTACCATATGACTGGTTACTTAGCAACAAATGTTTTGTATGAAAATTCATTTCTACGCATAAAACCGTTCACAGTTTCACTTTAGATTCTGCAGGCAAGCATTTAGCCTACTCTTGATGCAAAATTGTAAACAGCCGGCAATATACAATTTTTTTATTCGGTGTATCCGGCCTTATTTAGTTTAATATTGATCATTCTATTAATTTTTTTGTTTTTATGATAAAAATTTTGTTTCTTAAAAATGAACTTATGAACTGTGCCCATGCAGGCACCCCCTCCCCCTTCGTAGCAGCGCCCGCATGCACCGCATGCTCTACATGCCCACTTCCACTGACCCTGGCCATAACATTGACTAATATATATTTCTTAGTTTTAACAACGTTTGGTTGAATTTTATTGCTGCTTTACGGAGAGCGAACTCACACATACATCTAATTAATAACGATAGTTTTTAGTTGGATACTGTGTTTGCCGCTGCAGCATATGGTTTTGCTTGAGTCTATACAGCATAGTTTCTGTATGAGGGGACATGTGATTAATTCATTAGTGTCGTTTTTATCCCAGTTGTCTCTAATTGCACTTTTTTGTTGAGAAGTATATTACACAGACTGCTCATACCTTATTCACTGACATAATAAAAGTACTTGTTTTTCTTGTCTCTGCAGTATAGTGGCTACTGGGGGGGGCGTGTTGATTACCGCGGGAGCAAGTTACTATCACCCACCGACGTGAACGTGTTGAAGCTTTTTTCATGTGCGAGGTATATGCGAAACTTTTTAATTTCTTTTTCGAAAAATAAAATCAGGGGTGCGAGTTATATTCGAGTAAATAGAATATTTCGACTATGGGTAAGTACATTGGTACCTTCTTTAAACGGAAAAATAGCTCGGATGACAGCGATAATACAAAACGAGTTCGCAATGTGTAGTTTCTGAAGAGAAAGAGGTCTGTAACGAATCCACAGAAACACAGAATTCCCATCAACTGCAATGCGATAATATTGATACGCTGAACGAAAGGAAAGATTTGCTGACTTTCTGGCTCGACCAGTGGATCGCATTCAAAGGTAAATACGATTGGTTAGTTTGTAGGAACATTTTTCTGTTTTGTGACTTTTCTCCCTTTACGGTAATTATGCCTACGTTATTGTGTTCTTATTCAATAATTGTTTACAGTTTGGAATGTGTAAAGCCAATATCAACAGTCGCCTGATTACGAACGCGAGATGAAGGGGACGGGGAGATTTGGAGCTTCCCCAGATTGCATCCAATGGTAAATACATTTGGTTATTTTGTATAAGGCCCCGGAACTTATTCGTTTAGAATTTAACCACTGACTGTACCACGAATATACTTTCTTGGTATCTTTTATTTATAGTTTAACCAAGTGGGGAAAAAAAAACCTTCAAGGAAAGTTGACATCCACGGTATCTTTGCATGGAAAACTGGTTAAAAAAAACTTCAGAGTATTGTGAATTAGGAAGATTATCTAGTATTATGGTAATATATCTGTGGAATTAAAGAAGGATAGCGAGTTTGCGTTGGGCACCACAAGGAGGAGACCTAGCTGGCTATTTGGACTACAGAAAGTCCAGTTTAAAAGATCAATAATCAAAGAGTGTTTATCAGAATTACCGATAGATGGTTAACAGCAAATGAATACAACAAAATGCGACAAGGAAATTTTGTGTCGGAGGAGATCATAAAGAGGGACTTCTAGTTGTGGAATAATTTGGTCTGATGAATGCACATATAGGGTCCTTTTTTAAAGAAGCAATCACAGTCGTTGTTGAAGCTGCCAATTGAAGGTCTGTGAGGAATAAATCAGCTTTTGATGCATTTAAATGAGTACTCATCGTTTGTGTCTCATATATTTCATAATCAGCAATCTTATGCTGTTTATTTTCATGGCAAGTACTGCTCTCTCATTAAGTAAGTTCCAAAGTAGATGCATTCAGTGTTAGGTGGGTGAAAGATTATGATCATGTCTCTCATACAGAGAATCCATGCATGACCCCAACCTTCTATTATATTTGATCGCCTACCGACAAGATCAGGCATAGTAAGTCCAGCAAGATTATTTATTCACCAGCTGATCAGGAAGACTTCTGATGAATTACTATCAGGTTCGTCGCGCGTACAATCTTGGTGGTCAGCATGCAGAATCGCTCGTGTACTCTCGAATAGAGGAGATGCTGACCCCTCTTAGTTTTTCTTTATTATTATTATTATTATTATTATTATTATTATTATTATTATTATTATTTGCGTTTCATCCTTTAAAACGTAATAAACCTGTGTCATAATTAGTATGATGGTTTATCACAGCAGCTGAAGCTGGGGGTCATCGTTTAGGTTTATGTACTGCGGATTGTTTATTTATTTTTATATCAACTGAACACACGAGAGGTTGCTATAACATATTAGTGCCTTGCATGCAGGGAGAAGAGATAAAATTTTTCATGTTGTTCGCTGTAAACAGATGCAGACTGCAGTGCTTAAGAACACTTGCTGGGGAAATCTGTTCCGGAGAAGAGATGGAATGAATGCGAAAAAGGAGACAACGCCAAAGCTGGCTAGTAGCCGACTGTGAATGCTGAGAAGCTGCTGTTCACGTTATTTAGCATACGCTTAATGGACCGCGGGGGAATGGACTCCAATTCAGTTCCCATAGAACTACGTACTGTAGACTGTATCAGGCGTCAAACAAATATCTGTTTTGTATTGTTTCAAAACGTTTTCCTAATTTTACTACTAAAAACGACCAGGTGAAGCCTAATTAAAAAGTTTCTACATATTTACTGGAGTATCTATTTATTAATTTCCATCCAGCCTGAGTGTGGCTATTACTTCTATTATTTTGAATCGTTCTTGCCAATTGAATCGCTCAAAACGGCCCGACTTAAAACGTGAATCGAAAGGGATCGAGTAATTTTAGAAAAGATCTCAAATATCATGAAATTAAATTCACACAGCGAAGTTCTGAAAATGAAGTTGGACCAAATGATATTCTTCGGCTAATGAGATTTGCAGGCATTCGAACGAGACGCGTCAGCGACAAGAAAAACAGATCTACAAGCCCTGCTGAAGCCATACGATCGTTCGTTAACCACTTTGAAAAGAAACGCTAAAAAATATCGAATTCCGCGCTTGTTTTAATAATTGCCGAAGCGGAAATCGGAAGCCTAACAATCATCGTCGAACTCCTAACCTCAGTTTCCATGGTTACTTTACTGGCCGCGACAAGGCCGCTATGACAAGTGGCATTAAATAAGATGCAATTAGAACGATTTCCACACTGTCGTGGCCTGCGATCGTGGTATTCACACGCTAATAAAGCGAAGTGGACTGATTGAGACTGATGCACTCATAAAGAGAGCCAAACGGCCAATAATTGTGTGCTACTTAAACCCTTCCTGCAGGCCATTATGAAGCCGAATGCAACATTCGAAAACCTGATGGAGTTTTAATGCGTGTTGCTAATTCAACGGATCTTTTTTCTTTGCTTTTTCCCGTTGATTATGTAAAGGTTATCCAGAATAACCTCATCATTCAATGCATAATCGCTGCGACTTGCTTAAAAAAAAAAAAGTAATCGTACTAAGAGACTTCCTTGAAATCTTTCTCTGTGCGAAAAATGTAAACGAAATTATTATTATTATTATTATTATTATTATTATTATTATTATTATTATTATTATCTGAGACCTCCAGGGAGCAAGGACTCATCGAGGGAGGTTGTAAATTACCCAACCCAGCTGTCATACCGTCCCTTAAATTCATTCATACTAGATGCACTCACTACCCCTAAGGGCAAATTATTCCACTCACTCACTGCTCTCTGAGAGAAAAACCTAGCTCTTAACCCTTTCTTGACTGAACCACCTTAACTTCCATGGATGTCCCAGTGTTCTCTCCCCGCCTTCCATATAACGAAAAATTTCATCATTTGAAATGCTAAAACACCCACTGAACAGTTTATACACCTCTATCATATCCCCCCCCCCCTTTCTCCTGTTAACCAGAGTCTGTAATCCACATACTCGCAATCTGTCCTCATAATCTAAATCCCATAATCCGGATATAATCTTTGTAACTCTTCTTTGCACCCTTTTCACAGCTTCTTTATCCCCTTGGAACCCGGAAGACCAAATCTGCGCACAGCAATCCAGGGGTGGTCTTATCAAAGCCTTATAAAGAGGAAATTACTTCCTTATCCTCACATGTCAAGGTTATTATCATTATTAAGTGAAATATCCGCTACTAATGATGAAGCAACAAATTTCCAAATACCAAGCTTCCAAATTATTGATGCTTATTTAACTTCGGTTCGAATCCCATCCAGGACGCAAACAGCCTCTATCAGAAGAACCCGCAAGCGCAATTTACGGATTTAGGATACTACCGGTATAAGGATTAACCACCTCTTTCGTGGGCTATGAAATAGGTGGTTTTCGAAAGCCTGACGGTCTACCCATAAAAGTAAAACAGGAAGGAAGGATTTAAACTTCGACCAAAGTCCCACTTTCGGGTACTTTCTCAGATAGCCAGGAAATATCGAGTTTCGATGCATAGTCCAGTCATTGCTTTTTTTTCTTGGATAAAAAGTTGGGCGAGTAGCGCATCGCAATGCCAAGTCAGTCAAAATGTCACTGGATGATACGGCACACCATCGAATTTTCTAGAATTTCTGATCGCTGCTGTGTTTTTATTTTATAGTTTAAGTTTCGAAACGTTTGAAATGTTCGAAATTTCAGATTTCGGACATTTTGTTTTATTTCTTTATTTATTTAATGGCGTTTTGCTGCTTTTTCTACCATGTGTACGTTTGGTTATGCGGCACTCTTTCCTGTCATCGGAAGGGCAAGAATACAAATCGTGAGGAGAAACAACGCAATTACATCAACTGACTGATTCTTGTCCTCGACGGATGTGTTTCGGGGGCTGAAAGAAGTTCGGAATTGAAAAGTATTACATTGGCTGCGAGCTGGCATGACTGGCTAAGTAGATGGCGCCTCTGGTCTTCAACTAACGTCAGAAGACTTGCATCTCCCAACGTGGCTGCTGCCGTGCTATTTGGAGGCTTAAAGTAACAGCTTCAAAATCAAACAGCTGAGTTTCTGGGTTGTCTATAACCGTTCAAGGTTATTTATGACCTTGAACCTGGGTTATTTATAACCGTTTCGCCTCCAAACGGGTGAATCAATTATTTATAACTGGTTCGCCTGTTTTCAAAATGAAAAACCGGAATTTATCAGAAGAGAAACTCCACAATTATAATTTAAGTATAGTCTCTGGGAAAAATCCCATGTTACTCCTCTTAAATACTACAATTATAATTACCGCTATTATAGCCTGTTTTTGTTAAGGAGTGACCCTATTTAAATACATTGGCTATCAATACTCAAAGGGGTATATATATTTTTAGGGCATTATTGGTGAGTACAGAAGGCAATTAAGGTAGAATAAAAGAGGTGGAAAAATTTTGGTACATACCTTTATTGATTCTATGATGTCTTCCACTTCCATGATCTCGCTGAAGGTTGTTTACAAGCGGGGGGAAGGAAGCGGGGGGAGTTTGCACTCAGGAAAATGATTTTGATAACCCGGGTTAATACTAATAATATATATATAAATGTATACATATATTAATTTGGATTAGGGTGCATTTTTGTGGGGGGAGGAGGAGGGGAGGAAGGGTAGAAGACTATTGTGGCAACTGGGGCAGGTTTTTTACTTTACGGGATGTTGGATCCGTTTCGGTCGTGTGACCATCCTCGGAACTTATTTGGAAATGAGTGTGGGGCTATGTCAGGGCAAAGTTGTAACACCAATAAGGGCATTAGTTGTCGCTACATGGCCGGAGGCGTGGCTTAAATTGTAGGTTCTGGAACGTCCAACATTCGGAAATTAGGTAGGGGTGGTGGACGTTGATAGAATTTTCATCGCATTTTATGGCGATTGTTTCGGATATTCTTAGCATTGTTTCGTTGTCTTGTTTGTCTATGATTATGGCGTTGTCAATTTTGGGTTTCTCCACTATCCCTATACGAGGATGACTGAAAAGCCTGATATTCTTCGCACCATCGACGGGATTTGCACCCACATAAAGAACGGAATCAAAACATCGAGTTTGCTATCTTTTATTTTTATTTTTTAAAAATTTCTTCTGTTTATGAGTATATAATGCGTTGATGTGCATCTAAATGCATACATTACAACTAAAAACTGAAAATACTGTCACTGCTGAAATATTCGTACTTGTTTGGCGGTCGCTTTAAAATTCCGCCAACTTTCAAGTAACTCTTACGAAATAAAGAAGCTCCAAAAGAAATCGAAGGAAGAAGTGCCTTCAAAAATGTCTGTTTCGTAATCATAAGAACTGAAACAAACAACTTCAAATTCGGCAAACCGCCAGCCAGACAAAAGCAGCAAAGAAATCTTGGCACAGACGACTTTCGCCGTCTGACTACAAAATTGAACCCACGTCAACAGAAACGTTGCGAATTCATAAACAAGCCACGATCACCATCAGATATGACACCAGTAAATAACTTTAAAATTTCATTCTTAATTTAAATTTATTAAAAATAATTATCAATCCAACAGGGTTTTATCTCCCAGAAATTCGTAAGAAGAACACACACACACACACACACACACACACACACACACACACACACACACACACAAAATACATTCATTTAGGCATAAAACTAATTTAATCACCTTAGCATAAATTTATGGTTACGAAAGCCAATCTTGACAGGTCGTGGGCCATAAACACTGTAAATATCGCAGATTAATTATTATTATACACGTATAAGTTTCATTAAAACAATCATTCTCGAGATAGCCAAGATGGAATGCTCTATTTACAGACCTAAGTAGGTCAGTACATTGTTGCTCGGAAATACTGATGGAAGTGATGTTTAGACAGCCGATACAACCGTATGGTGACCTTCAGTGAGGTGAGCTGAGGTCAGTTTGAAGCAACTAAATCCTTAGTCAATGCGCCTTCACTTGGTGGATCCAGTAGCAGTTTATATCCTACAGCCAAAAGGCTTTAAATCACCAGAACGGAACAAAGAAACCGTCAGAAGTAAACTAACGTAGATAGGGATTAAGGTGTGGGATCAGGAAAAGTCGATCCTCTGTAGTAGTATGCATCATCAGATGATAGATGATTTTCATTTCCCGTTGTAATCTCATCGATTTGCTTATTGGAATACTTGAATTGGGCAAACGCTATGTTCGAACATCAGAGCAAAGACCTGGTATAATCTCGTACACTTTAAAACGGTTACTCACAGTCGACCAGCTGCCAGTTACTGTTACACTGAGTGCTATTTAGCAGCCAGTTAGGATGCTTCCGGGTTTAAAAGCGAATGATCTTGCTGGGAGGCGTGTCTGGAGAGAGTCGAGGTAGTGGTATGCACGGAGACTTGTGGAGTTAGGTGAAAGAAGTGTCCATGTACTGTATGCGGCTCGGCATTACCTAAAAGAACTAGATAAAGTCAGGTATGGAGAAATATGTTACCGGCAGGAAATGTCGAACCTGCAAAAATCTGCCAGATTCACTTGACAAATATATGTGGCCTTAGTACCAACCACAACGCTGTTCATTTCTATCTGTCTTTCCTCCACCAAACCACACTCTTCTTAAGCAGAAACTCACCTTTCGGTCTCTACCAAATTCACTTCACTCCCCATTTATTTTTTTTATGTTGCTCCCACCCACTAAAGGTGATTTGCAAAGTTATAGTACATCTTGTACTGGGCAGGCCTAAGGACGTTTTTCCTATTTTATCAATTTATAATATATATTCTTATTTTAACATGGCCCGGAAACTCTACTCTAGAGACTTTTCCAACTTTTCGATGGAACTTTATTCAAACATCCAACTCTAGACGGAACTTTTCCAAGCCAGTTCAGGTCTCAAATAACCGCGGCAGTGGTCTCATACCTGGCGATGAAATTCATTCCCCGCCTAAAGACAATCACGAATATCCATGCATGCTCAAGGCAGGATTCTAACCTTTAGCCTCTTGGTTGGAGAGCGGGGACGCTAACTCCACAGTCAACCACGCCGACAAATTTACGCACTGTTTGCCTTCTTTTAGCCCTCATTTGTCCATATGTTCTCATATATATATCCCATATTAGTGAAATTCCCATTTAGATTATTCTGCTTCTGAACATTCTTTGACTAGAACTCTGAATTTTATCAAATTCGTCTGTTGTCTCATCATGCTCCTCCTAACACCGCTAACCATTCTAAACTTCTAGTTTCTTCATTCCGACTTTCCTAATAGTCATCGTTTCGGGGATTTGAATTTTGAAACTGCTACCATGGTTTGTGGAAAATCTTTCAAAATTTCTTGATATGCCTTCCAGAAGTCCGTAATACTGATGATGTCTTGTGATCTCTAGGCAATTCAGATTACGCTTGTTTGATCTCTTCTCCAATAAAGCAATACTGCACAGCCACTCTCATCTATGTATTGTATGGAAGTATAACAATGTCCAGTAGAATGCTTTTTTCTCTTTGTTTTCTATGCTTCATTAAATAAGGCGGATTATTGATTTCATTCCTTTGATTCAAATATTGCACTGTAACAATTTGTGATGGAAAAAACATCCATTCTTCAGTTCACTTTTCAACCCTAATCGAAGAGATTATTCTTCAAGATGATATCACACCCACTGAGATCGTTTATTAAAGAACGAACTATATCACAACTGGGAATCATCGAAATATTCATCTTCTTTTCCGTTAAGCTAAAGCTCCTAAGAGTTGCATGCAAATTATTTACGAATCCAACAATGATTTTGAAAGATGGCTCACAGCAGAACTGTGTTTTGGATCAAAATGGTAATCAGGTCTTCTGGTAGCTTGGCCCATAAAAACTGTCCATTCCTAGTTGTTTCTATGCGGAGGGTTCTATTTGCACCTTACCCACCGATAAAGTCAATCTCATGACTTCCTACTTTTCATCCAATTCTTGCAGTCATAATATTGGTAAACGTTCCCCTTCCAAATTCACAAAAAGCAATGCTTCCTTTGATTTTAACCAAAAGAGAAGGGGGGAAAAAAAACGTGTTCACTTTGGATTCAAAGAACTTTCTTCATTTGGATCCTGAACTTTTCTTCAGAATTTGGTGCTCCTGAACTTTTCTTCAGAATTTGGTGCTCCTGAATTGATTCTTTCCGTTTTATACTCTTATATATACTCGTATATATAACGAAATTAGTGGAGCACGTGGAAATCAGATGAGCCTTGATTAAGAAGAAGACGGCTGATATTTTTCTTGAAGAATTGGTGGTTGCAGCTGGTTGGAGAACGCTTCATGAAAGTATCAGAGAACAGAAGGAAATGGAATGAAGAAAGAAGACGAGAAGAAAGTTCTGTGTTTTTGCAGGGGACAAAAAAACATTTAGGCAGCTGCTGCTCTTGTTTTATTAGGTCCAACAGAAAGCGGCAGGATAATAGTTAACAGTTCAATAGAAAAGTGGTCACGGAAGTTCCTGAAAAGAGAAACAGAGCTGAAACAGCACGTCTGTGTGAGAGTGGTTGAAGTGAGTCAATGAGGGAGGAGTCATCTCGTCTATAAGCCAGATCGCTCTTCTCACGACAGCATCACGATTTTTAAGGGTATTTTGGGTGTACAAATGTGTGTCCTTAGGATAGACAGATTTAGGATTTATACAAAGTTGCTTGCTGGAAAAGTGAAAACTAGCATCTTGAACATTACATGAGGCCTAGTTTTTAGAGATTGAGGAAGCTAGTGATGTGATGTGTTTATACCAGAAAAAACTAGAGGTGTATAACAGTCCAAAGAGAGATTTTGATCCTGTTTACAGATTTGTGTATACTGAAGGTAAGAGTTCTGATCCTTTTTGTTGGGAAGAAGGCGAGACTGCATTTTGGTAACTGAAGTCGACTAAGTTACCACCTGAGAAATCTCTAGACAAGACGAGATTGCTTTTAGTGGTCCTGCCTCCAATGCGTCTTCACAAACATTTTACGCTCGTGGTCCCTTCAGCATCCAAAAAAATTACTTTTCATATTTTCTCGAGGTGCGAATTTATCTCTTAACCACTATTCATTCTACACAATCATAAACATTGAATGAGAGTAGTGAGGATGGGAATAGTTAGGTTGATTAATAACATATCTGATGCCAATTCACTCCACTCTCTTTCACATAAATGTACAGTTTATACTGTCAGCACTGTCTATGGTCATTGCTCATCAGAAATTCAGTTGAATTCGAACACTCAACACCTCTAAATCTGTCTAATGACTCTCCTCTAAATCTGTACTGGCTAATCATCTTTTTCCAATTCAACGCCAAACTCACAGACCAAATATTTCTTCCTCTTCGTTCATTTTCTTTACTGCTGTTCGTATTTAATCAAAGCTTTCTTACTTAAAAGGAAAAGTCTTTTAAGAAAACTTGGCTTAAATAAGATTCTTCGTATGTTTGCTCGAGTATAATCTCCGAGTCTTCAAGTCCAATGACTGCAAGTTTAATTTTCTTCTTAAATTTCTGCAGGTCTACAATACTAAATCACGTCATTCGAAGGTTATTCCTGCAAATAAAATTCTATTTATGTTGTACATTAAAATTTCTCCTTCTATGATAAAAATCAATGTTGTTCTTATTTCAAACTTTTCTAAAATTATAAAAGTACAATCATAAGTCAAAGGAAAAAATAATTTATCCCCCTTACTTCAGATTATAATTTAATATGAAAAAATCTTTAGCTAGTTTTATAAAAATAAAAAAAAAAGTACCAAAATTGGAAATTACAGCTAAAAAATAACCTTGTTTCTTCACACATTTATCTCAAATTACACCGTGGCGATTCAAAGTCGCTATCATTCCCTTTTTCTTTCCTAATGTGAAACCCAAGACGTCCTACTGGCCTGCCATCTGCGTACTCGTAAACAAGTGTGACCCTGTAATAGATTCCGCTACAAATAAGTGCCCTAAACAATATACAACCAATGTCAGTATGAGATTATATACTTTATTTACGTGTAAAACGTATGCTTGATGACTGTGGAGTTATTCAACATTTTGTGGTATTCATTTACAGAAAAAAAAAGTAAGATTTACATTTTCAAATTTGCAACAATTTATATTTTCTTTTTTTTTTCATGACTGTGTGTGTGTGTGTGTGTGTGTGTGTGTGTGTGTGTGTGTGTGTGTGTGTGTGTGTGTGTGTGTGTGTGTGTGTGTGTGTGTGTGTGTGTGTGTGTGTGTGTGTGTGTGTCCTAAATAGCATTTAGAGCTTCGACATTTTCTATGATAACATTTCTTAACGGTTTATACGATGTTTCTAAAGATACGTATTTAGGAATTCATTTCTCTCTCTCTCCCGAATTAGTAATCACACTGTCCACTTTTTCAAAGACCTGGTATTACCTTACTAAAGTGAAACGGCGCAACTAATCTTTTACGATGATGGAAAGAGAGTGATTTGAGTTCACATGTATAACCTTGGCGTTCACTTGTTTACAAGACTTTCTTCTCCCCCCATCCTGTATTGCTGCAGATCAAAGGATGTTTCGCGTAAACTGATCACGGATGTGCTTTCAAACAAACATCCCAATTAGCCATGGAATCTGCTTGAAAATAATTCTATGAGTTATCATGGCCACACTAACCTACATTGAACGCTAGTTTTAATTAAATCGTAGTTTAGCACTCCGAACGTACAACACAAAGGGTCAATGCACTACTGCTGGGTTAATGACCTTTAACACCGGGATTCTCTATTATCGTAATTTATCAAGTATTTGCAGATCTTTAGATATCGCCAGAACTTTTATTTATCATTGTAAACTTGACGTTTTATATGTCAACCCAGAACCAAAACATTTTTGTTTTTAAATGTTAAAAAATAAACAGTTGAACAATTACAAAAGAAATAAAGTATTGTTTTGGTCAGCGAATGTCTCACTAAGTGTTAGCAATTAAATCCATACTCTTCGAATCACTTGCAACGAAGTAAATGCAAACAACCTTCACAATATTTATATCAAATCTAACCCATTTTAGCCTACATTTACGTATTACCTAAAGTAAGAAATTATTATTATTATTATTATTATTCCCCAAAAGGCGTTAAGAGGATTTTTTATTATTATTATTATTCCACTGCACCTCCATGGAGTTCAGGAATCATCGTGGTAGGTGTAATCTAGATATTTAATGTATTATTATTAATTTTCATTGCCATTTATATATGGTTTTAATATACATAATTCATTTGGGGAATCCCTTTATTTCATGAATCCGGGGGAAAGAAAGAGAACCCCCCCAGTTAAATTGTATCAAAATAAAACAACAACAACAACACAAAAGTTTCTTGTGTTTAATTAGAGACATTCGTGACACGAGATGATATACTCCTTGCACATTTTTAGAAGTATCAGGCGAACTGAGGCCTAAATTTATTTGTTTTCATAAATAAAAAATCGTAGCTAATCATAAATATGTTTAAATATTATGAGCAAATAAGCAAGTTTATTGCAATTGAACTAACATACTGTATTTAACGTATCACTAAACGCACCAGTCTAAAGAACATTTACGATAACTTCGTTCATCATACAACGCGGTTGCTTTTAAGAAACCGTGAGAAACCGTGGCTCCACCTGTGGAAACCAGTTGACGTAGCATGACGGTATTATTATTATTTTTTTTTTTTTCAATATTTGTCATTTCAATTCAAGAATATCGAAAAATGTTAGTTTCAATATAGCCCAGTTAGATTTTTTTTTATCCTTATTTTGTTAAGATATCATACAGAAAACAAACAGGTTGTCACGAGTTATTGAAAAAAAATCCTAAACTGTCATTAATTTGAAGTAATTTTGTCTATTTGGTTATTTGATTAAATCTTGCTTAATTATGGTTCACAGTAACGGTGAAAAGAAATGTCGAGATCTGTGAGAATAATTTGTCACCTCCAACATACCACACATACCATATCAGCTCTAATTACAGTAATATGACTAAAACAGTGGCGAATTTAAGAAAAGAAAATATATTTAATAGATTTAATTTATAAATATAAATATAGAAACAGTAATTAAGAAGAAAATCATAATGTCTATTAGAACTAAGGTTGACTCTTAACACCTTTGACAATTCGCTGAATAAAATGTCAGTGGCCAAAATTATTACTTAAAAGACATGAGAACACCAGGTGATACCAACGTGGAAAGATGTTTTGTATTAAGAAGTGGTAAATGGCGCAGCTCACTACACAACTAGAAAACTGAAAACAATGTTGAAATAAACTCCGTCCACAGAATCGGAACTCATAAAACAAATCTTCCGAACACATCTGGAATGAATAAAACAGGAACTTTAAAACACCCTAGAAAATGAATGCATTTCAAAATATTTCGACAATATTAACTTTGTTAATAGGCGATCCATTCGAAGAAGTAAGAGTACTTCCGTGTTGCGGCAGTTTCCTTTCATTACCACCGCCAGAGGGTATAAGTTCGAAGCAAACAAGGTCTGTGTACTTCAAGCAGACTTTTTTTTTTCTATTGTTCTTTTTAAGTACTGAGACAGGTATTTGACTTAATAGTCGAATTAAGAAGAAATATGTATCCTTATCCACGCGACTTGTACAAATTCTAGTAGTGATTGCGCAGCTTTCGGTAACTGAGATCGTGTGGACAACAGTTTAAGCTTCACCAAGAGCACTGTGCTGTAATGTGTGCTTCCAGAAAGGTGGAGTAAATGGAAAGAGTTCAGTTCATTAACATTTCTCTTTCTGATTGTTCATGACTTCCCCATACCACGTTATCGGTGGTAATACCAATTAATTAATTGGTATTATAGTATCTATTTTTAGTTTATTTAATTCATATGTTTTAATAATTTATTTTAAACAAGCTCGTCATTAAAAATTCCAGCAAAGCGCAGGAAAAGCTGGATCGTAGAGGTTGCGAAAGAGTGAAAACTCGTCTAGTTCAGGAAAAACGAGCAAAAAAAAAAAAAAAAAGCTGCACGACTGAACATTGTGGCATTCAGATAATAAGGTTTGAACCAGGAGAGGCGAAATAAATAAATAAATAAATAAAAACCTACCAATTTAATATAATAACAAAATATTTCGAGTTTCTTAAACTGAAATGAAAATTTTGGCTTATTTATTTATTTATTTTTTTTTTCATGACTATTTTGATATTTTCATTTTTGTTTTAGTAGTGAGAAAATAAGCTTGCAGTTCAATAGCAGTGGGGAAAATGCAGAAGGCGCGTTGGTCAAACTTTGAAGTACTCTCTCTTTACATTTATTATTTTTGTGGTGTATTTTGAATATTGCTTTTTAAGCTCGCATTAATAACAGAGTACTGGCTAAAAACAAATTCATTAAAAAGAAAATAAAAGAAAATAATAATGACAGCGACTCAACTAAATCTACTCGAACGCAAGCGAAACAAACGCAAAAGGAGCAATTAACTCCGACCCTTACTGATGTACCGGGTGAATCCAAAAAAATTTTCCACAATTGTACAAAATTCTTGAAGTATCTTATTATTTTCTATTGTTTATTTTTAGTTATATTCAACAGAATAATTTCCTTCTAATATATATATATATATATATATATATATATATATATATATATATATATATATATATATATATATATATATATATATATATATATATATATACATATACATACAGTATAGAAATTTGTACTAATTATGATTAGGCCGTAGCGAAATTAATGTGTTAATGAAAAAAGTGCAGATTTTTATTAATACTCCAGAATGGGGAAGCCAGAGGTGTATGCTTGTGTCTGTAATGAGAACGTTCTTGGATTTAATCTGGCTAATATATTTAATGTGTGTTATTCTTGGTATTTCGGATATTGAAATTTTGCTAATAATTCTGTTTTTAACAGTCCTGAAAAAGGAAGGGGAGGGCATTTTAACGAAGAACATTTAGTAACTTTTAAATATTACATGCCTCATACTCTAAATATCATGAGATTTAATATTAACCCCTTAATACACAAAGACGTCTGTGACACGTCTTTTGTTTATTGCACCAAAATTGATTTTGAATTTTAGTTTCACATATAAATACAACCGAATATAGACGCTAGACAATCTTGTGGCTATTTCCTTTCAGCCGAGAAAAGTTGCACAAATTCATCATTATTTTTCAAATAATGATGAATTTGATCCAGCAAATCACCTTCGCCCAAAACTGGCCCAAAAAATTAGCAGAAAAACGACCGCTTTCTGATTTTTAATTGGTACGTTAAGGGGTTAATGTAATGATAATACGCGAGCTGCAGGGTTAGACGTACATTAGTGTTGCGAGGAGGAAGGTTCACATTAAAAGGAACCTGTAATGGAGACGTGTTTTCGAGAAGCACTGCTACGGCCCATTTTTTTAGATGTGCTCTTTCTTCTCCCTAACATGAAAGCAGCAATCTCTTTGTTTCGCTGCGAAAAACTAAAGCCCTACAATGCCTGCTATGTTTACTGGCACTACACCACTTTGTAATGACGTCTTCTCGTAGATGAGTAGTATTATGAAGGTAAGCAGCTTGGCCATGCTTCAGCCGGCGACATTCAGTCTTATTCTGAATACGTTCAGAGTTCTGTTTGTTTACTGATCATGTTTACAACACGTAGTTTATTTATATTTTCCGAAATGACTTATCTAGTTCTTTTTTTTTTATCTTCCTTGATGTGTCTTTTTAGTTTTTTCCCCATTCTCCTAAGAAAACTCTACATTAACTTTAAAAAGTTGTTATACTTGTGACTGTGATCATGTAGTAATTTCATAATACGGAAAGGAGGGAGCGAAAGAGAGATTAATTGTGAAATTTTTTTATGCGTGAGTTTGGATAGAGATTGTTTTCACAAATGCGTTCAGAAACCGGAATTGCACACCACGTCAATGCCGGAGAGAAGGGTCGCGTACAAGTACCTCTGAAGTTTATACAGTGACATTCGTTGCTCGGCCGTTAATGATGAGGTACTTTGGTTGGAAAGATCAGCCTTCCATGAGTATAAGGATTTTTCAACTAAAAAGTGAATATCCACCTCATACAGAGTTATTTTCTCTTTGCTTCCCACAAACTGATCCCTTCATTCACGGTTCTTTTGCCACTCAGCCTTGCAAGAGGATGGGATTAAGGCGTGTGCGAAAGCTTAACTTACACGTCGACCTCCAACAAGGATTGGGAAAGAGAAAAAGAAATATATAAAAGGAAAAGCCTTCATATAGAACTGTTCACAGATTTGTCAAAATATGCTGCACTAAAAAAAAAAAAAAGGAAAAAGAATTAAAGAGCATTACTTTTCTACATTGCAATATTCATTTATATTTCCTTTTTTTGCAGTGTAGCGTTTTATAGCAGATCTGGGCTTCTCTTCCTGTTCTTTCTTGAATGCCGTGTTTTTAAATATTAATAACAAAATGAATTTCCATAAAGGTTCATTTTATTGCTTGATATTTAATAACTTTAAAATATTATAATTATTTTGTAATTAAGCTTTATTAAGATAAGATTTTTGATAAAACAAAGCACAATACATTTATTATTCTTATTATTAGTTAATATAAATAATTTATGTTATTATAAATATCAATTATGAAGGTGAAATCGATAAAATCTGGGAATACTGGTAGAAAATGCTTTTATTATTACTATTATTACTACTACTACCATTCTAATATCTTCCTCAGATAAACTTAGCACAAGCTTCGAGGAAAAGAGCAAAAACGCCATCTGAACAAACAAAAAAAGTCCAGTGCAGTAGTAACATTATTATTATTATTATTATTATTATTATTATTATTATTATTATTATTATTATAAACAACTAGCGGACAAATTTAATAATGCTTTTAAGGAACAACTCACACATTTATAACCGGTCTTAGGAAGCCAAGCACCAACTCACTCCAGGCACAAAATGACTGTTTGGTTCCCCCAGATATCACACAAATAAATTTGGATACGCTAATCTCAAAAATCAACTTTAAAACATCCCCTGGATTTGATCAAATACGACCAAGGGACAGCAAATTGTACCACTCCGCCATATCGCCAGTTATACTCAAATTGCTACACTTAATTTTTCAGAATTGTAAAATAACACCAAACCTAAAAACAGCTGATAACTCCACTGTATATATGCCATGCGAATGTATATGGATATATATATGTGATGTATGAATGGATATATATATGTAATGCATGTGTAATGTCAATATTCATGGACATACACTATGCTGACAAAAGTATTGGGACACCTAGTTGTGGTAGAAAATTGCGTTGTATTTACATTTTTAGTACCGAGTGGGATCACGTTTGGCTTATATCACAGAAACTACGCTTTGCGGCATGTTTTCAACCAATTCCTGATATATCGCAGCAGGAACATTCTTCCATTCTTCGTGCAAAGCTACCCCATTGCTAATGATGGCCGCTGTGGTCTAGAGCGAATTCGGCGTTCTAATTCGTCCCAAAGATGTTTGATGGAATTAGGTCGAGACTCTGAGCCGGCTAGTCCAACACTTCAACGTTGGTTTATGGAAACCAGGCTCGGACACCCAGTGCAGTATGGCATGGAACATTGCCGTACTGAAACATGCAAAGGTTCCTCCAAAGTACTTCCACTGCATCGAACAGGAATTTGTCTAGGATGTCTAGGTTTTGGGCACGTCAATGGACCAAGCCTCATCCAACTGAAACACCCCATATCATTACCAAGCCACCGCCAAACTTGACAGTTGGAATGATGCATTCCTGTGTCCTGTGGAAACCGCTCCCAGGGTAATCTCCAGATCAAAACATGACCATCAGAGTGAAACATTTGGAAGCATGATCATCGCTCCACAGAACCCCTTGCCATGCGCTTATACTGTAGTCTCAAACATTCTCGCATACAAAATACTTCAAAGAAACTCATAAAAACATCAAAAATGGAACCAAAAATCATAAAAGACAAAGAAATCCAATCAAACAACCCACCAACATTAATTCTTACCAAAAAAGTTTCCACATCAACTTCATCAACATTGTGGCCTAAACGGCAATGTAAAGGATGTGCACCACCACCACCACCACCAGCAGCAGTCATCTAAACCAGAACTCATGTTGTTCCTTTCAGAACCCCAACTGGCAACCTCAACAGCCACTGCACACATTACACAGCTCTTTCCACCACAAGGTGGCACTTATGCATTCGTAAGAACCGATATACCATTCCAGAGACTGCAGATCCTTGAATTCCCCACTATTCGATCTGTTTTGGCTCAAAATTTCTCTACGAAATCAATAGATCCTTTTCATATGCCCCTTCTATCGCTATCCACTTCTTCTCCGTTATCCACTCTGACCTCTTCAACTTTCTCTCTCTCTCTAAAGCTCGACTTTCTGCAGACTGAGTACTCCAATAGTGAGGTCATTCCCCATCGGGGACTTAATGTCCAGAACTCATATTGGTTCCCTTTCTCCAATTTCACCGATCAAGCAGGCAGTGATAATGAGATTTTCACCATCAGCAATGACCTATCTCAGATCATCAATCTTCCCACCAGAATACCAGACAACCTCCTCCATTTTTCCAACACACTTGACCTCTTCCTAACAAGCTCCCCTTCCAGGTGTACTGTAGTTGTAGGTTCTCCTCTTGGAAACTCAGACCACGACCTCATACAAGTCTTTTTTGCTGCAGAACAACCAACACCCACCACTTCACAGTTTTTTGTCCTTTGGCACTACAAGGGTGCCAAATGGGAGGACTTCCGTGACTCCTATTCCTCCTTCCTATGATCTGACTGCTGCTTCAGTTCTTCTGATCCAAACACCTGTTCATACTGAATAACAGCAATCATCCTCATAGGAATGAAGGCTTTCATCCCTTATTCTAGTCCAAATTCTCAGCCACCATCCAAGCCTTAGATCTCAAAAAAGTGTGCCAATGCTGTAAAAAAAAAAAAAAAAAACGCTGCTTACCACAATTGACTCAAGACAAAAACTCCAGCTTCCTCCTCTTTGCCTATATTGCAGACTGCAACAGTTATAAAAGAATCATCACCAAGCCCAAGTCAGACTTTGAAAGGATTAAATACTCCTGCCCAAATGGCAGTCGCTCCTTCCGGTTCCTTGGCAAGGCTAAACTTCTGCCCACCCAGGTTTCCACCACTCTCACATCCAGATGGTACTGTAGTCACCACACCAAAAGACAAAGCCAACATACTTGCAATATACCACATGCTCTTCTCTTTCAATTCCTGCATTGATGATCTGGGCAAAGTTCCTTCCACTCCACAAATAATGGCGCCCTTCATGTCTTCAAGTCTTCTGACAAAAAAAAAAAAAATCCGAAGAATCCTTAACAACCTGAACACAAACAAGACATCTGGCCCTGATAGTATTCCACCTATTGTGTTCAAAACTAATACCTAGCATGTATCATCTCTTTAATTTATCCTATTCTGGCATCTACCCGATAACATGGAAAAAGGTCCATATCCATCCCATCCCAAAGGAAGATGATAAAAGTCAACCAAAGAACTATCGTCCAATTGCTCTCACTTCTGTTCTTTCAAAAATTATGGAGAAGATCATCAACAACCAACTCGTAAACCATCTAGAAGCATACCAACTAATCAGTGACCAGCAGAATGGTCACTGATTAGTTGGTATGTCTCTAGATGTCTCTAGATCCCGCCACTCGAGATTTATATTTCAAAGAGCTTTGATCGGGTTTGGCAAAGTGGCCTACTTATTAAACTGCCATCCTATGCAATCTATACAATGCAACTGAATCGCCAACTTTCTCACTGGTCTCTCACTATGAGTCATGGTGAATGGCTTATTCTCCCCTGATTTCCCCACCAATTCAGGAGTACCCAAGGGTTCTGTTCTTTCACCCACTCTCTGCCTCTTGTATATTGATGACTAGTTCTCACAGACTTCCAGTCCTATCCACTTTGCTGATGGAAGTACACTTCATTCCTCCTTTCCATTCGACAAGGCAAGTTTGAGCCTTCAAGAGTTACCACGACCATAGACTTGAAATCAGATCTCCTAGCTATATCCCAGTGGGGCAAGGACGACCTTGTAAACTTCATTGCCACCAAAACTCAGTTCTGTCTGATCGCTTGCAAGAAAGAGCCCTCATCCCCCCCCCCTCCCCTTCAGTAACAGTGAGATATCCAAACACGATCAGATTTCTTTTCTTGTACTGACCTGCACCTCAGATCTTTTGTGGCACAACCACATTTCAACTATAGCCTCTGCAGCCGCCAAGATACTTGGTGCACTTTTTCTATACAACGCTCAAATCTTCCCAGCGATGGAATATTGCTGGGGTGGAGCACCGAAATCCACTCTAAGATTGCTCGATTCTATCCGGAAGAGGCAATTCGGCTAATTACCTCTCTCTCTCTCTCTCTCTCTCTCTCACACACACACACACACATATACCCACTTCAGTCTCTCTCTCACACAGACGTTTAGTTTCGGCCTTGTGTCTCTTCTACAGATACTTTCATGGACAGTGCTCAGCTGAAGTGGTTATTATTATTCCTCAACTCTACTCCAAAATCAGTAAAACAAGAGCCTCTGCTAACCAACATCTTTTTTCATTCCACCTTAAAACTCACCAAACCAACTTCAATTTCTCTTCTTTTATTCCATCTACTTTTGTCCTTTGGAACAGTCTCCCTACTCTGCCTTCCCCAAAAATTACAACTCTCAGCTGTTCAAACAAAATGTGAACAGATTCCCCACACGCAAGGCATTAGTGTGTTATAGGTCTTGTTGCCTTTCGTGTGTGGAACACATATAATAAAAAATAAAACAAAATACCGCACAAAAGAAGTTCTGTTTGCCCTTAAAGCTTCCCTGGCGAATCTGGCAACCTCGTTCCTTCCAGACTGTCTTAAGATTACATTTACCCCTCTTAGACAAGCAATGTAGATTATTTTTCCCCCTTTTTAAATATCCGGCGTATCTCACCTTTTGAAAAACCAATCAGCTCTGCCGTTTTTGAAATCATAGCCCCCAGTCAGACGGACACCCAAACTAAGTCCTTCATCGAATTCCAAAAGATCCTTTCTTTTTCCCATGGTGATCAAAGCTGTCGGTGATTGATGACCAGCAGCATTCATAAATAGTTGCCAGCGTAAGTGACGTTTACGTATATCTGCATAAGGTTTCTAATTTTCAGTGGCTGGTGTGTGTTGTGTGTCTGTGTACACACACACACACACACACACACACACACACACACACACACACACACACACACACACACACACACAGGATTATACTATACGTTAAAGATACGCCGTGATTGAGGGAGAATTGACACGGGAGAAGACGCATTTTAGATTGATCCTGATTAGATTGCATACAAGGTGTTTCAGGAATCTCACATTGCACTGGCGCTGATACAGTTTGATTCCTACTGTCTCCCCCTCTGCATGAAATATGCAAGAGGTCTAATTGCCGGCAGACCCCACCCACTACGAGGATCAGTGGTGGATTTATGGTTTTATTTAGGGAGGTAGGATTTCAATCTGTAGCCAAGTAGATTCTCGACACCCCTTTTCCCTATTTTAGGGCAAAAATCTATATTATTTTGTTGCTGGTAGACACCTGTGTGTGTCTACGGGATTTGCTAGTGGACCCTCAAAAGTCCACAGGATTATCTGTAATCTGCTCGGGACACCTGAGCAATCTCAGTTCTTTTTCTATCTGTGCCTTTATACATTTGCACCTATTGTTTTCATGGCAAAACCTCTGAATGAGGCCATATCTGAGGAGATGTGCAAAGAATTCCTCAGACTGGGTAAGCTGCTGAGTGACAACCGGCTGGGGAAAGTTAAGCTTTTTGATACATTCCCGCCCCCCCCTCAGCAGTCACAGAAGACAAAATGGATGATTTAAGTGACGAACTCATTACTCAGACGCAATCAAACTTTGTACACTCCCCAAATTTAGAAGAAGCTACATCCCAAGAGAGCATCTATCAGATCTCAGAAACACAAAGAGAATTCTAAACAGTCAAGAAGAAGAGGAAAATCTCTACCAACACCGAAGAACCCAAAACAACAGGGATGGAAGCAACCAATGTACCTAAAGAAAAGAAAAGGTACCACCTTTTCTTTAGGTGTGGAATTCCTGAAACTTCAGGAATACATTTATCCTTATCTTAAGGGATAAGGATAAATGGATTCCTGTCTCATCAGCCCTCAGGAAACAAAATATCTCATAGACCAAAAATTCTGATGAGGGAGTTAAAATTCAATCTGCTACACTCATGGATTTTAGACAAATGACCAGATATATGGACAAAACCAAACTTCTGTACCACACCTTCACTTTACCCAGTGAAAAGAACCTGAAGTTGATTCTTTGTGGGGTTGCCGAAAGTATCACTCCTGAAGAAGTGATCACTGACATCACATGACAGGGCTTGTCCCCATTTAAAGTCAGCAGGATGCTCAGGTCGGATAAAAGACCACCGCCTTTGGTGCTGGTGAAAATCAGCAATACACAAAAGCAGATCTATGAACTGTCAGTAGTATGCGGACTCAAAATATCAACTGAGCCGCTCAGGAAAAGAGCATCTGCAGGGCAGTGTCATAGATGCCAAAGGTTTGGGCATGCCCAAAATTTATGTAAGGCAGTCTTCAGGTGCTTGAAGTGCGGCAAGGGACACCAGACTATCACATGCATCAAGCCACGCTCTACTCTAGCCTGCTGTGCAAACTGCAGAGGACCTCACCCCGCCAACTACAATGGATGCCTTTCCAATCCAAAACATCGAGGGTCAGCAAAAGTCAATCTTGCTCTTCCATGTAACAACATTATAAGCAACCAAGCGGGTCGTACCCTAGTCCGAAACACCTCACCTTCAACTACACAGGAAGGAACAACCATGACCAAAACATATGCCGAAGCTGCACGAACTAAGTCTCCTACATCTCTCGAGCTAGAAAGCTCCAACCTAACATCAGTTTTAACAGCCTCGCTTGCCACTATGCTGCAGGAATTCAGCAAGACATGCCTCTCACCATCTTCCAGAAAGAAATTCCCGCAAAGCACTCAAACCATTATAACAGCCATCTGTCATGAGTAAAATATTTAAACAAAGCTCTTAAGATAACGTAATGGAATGCACATGGATTGATGAACAAGGTCTTGGAACTTCCAGAATTTGCAACTCGTCTGAGTGCTGATATCATCTTAGCTGATATCAGCTAATAACCCTAAAATCCGTGGATACACTATGCACAGAAACGACATAATTTGCACAAGAGGTGGAGGAACAGCCATATATATTAAAAGTTACTTGAATCATAATACAATAGCCAAGCCCCAAACAGTGAACTTGCAGGTGACCGGTGTGGAGGTACATACCTGCAATGCTGGCAGTCTCAAGATCTATGCTGCTTATAATCCTCAGAGCATTCCTCTGCTGACAACAGATGTGGACTCCATACTTGGTCCAAATGATTCCATAATAATAGCAGGAGACCTCAACTCAAAGCACACAGCTTGATACAGCTCTTCAATTAACACCAAAGCCCACACACTATTCAACTTTGCAATGCTCAACTCTGTTGTTGTGGCAGGACCTACCGATCCCACCCACTTCAGCCCTTCAGGTAGCTCGGATGTACTAGACATCGTCATCTTTAAAAATGTAAGATACCAATTCAAATTGGAATCAGTTAAGGAATTATCTTCTGACCACAGTCCATAGTGCTCAATCTAGGCTCATCAGATAAATTCTCTCCTCCGCACACATTCATACCATGGGACAAGTTAGCCAAGGTTCTTCCCGATTATATTGGTCTGCTGCCCAACATCAGTAAAAAGGAAGAGATAGACTCAGCAGTAAATAACCTAACCGTACAAATTCAGAAAGCAATAGAATCAGTCAGGCAATCCATTGTCTTCCATCCAACCAACCGTATCCCAGAGGAAATCATGGAGCTAATCAGAGCAAAAAATAGATACCACAATACCAGAGCCCAACAAGACAAAACAGTATTGAACAACCTAAACAGACAAGCCCGAGAAGCTCTTCAAAAACACAGAAACCATCAATGGGATACCAAGTTGGCTAACATCAATACTGAAGATCATTTCGTCTGGAAATTCTTAAGAGCAATCCGCACCAAAAAGCAACTCATATCCCTATACAACCAAGAAAGGGACAGTTCACAAAGATGAAGAGAAAGCTGAAGCACAAGTAGATAACCTTGAATCTCAGTGCAATCCATCTTATACAAATCTAAATATCAACCTTATATACAAGATTCACTGCCATGTTAGGACAACTTTACGACAGAACACTGTTAACTCTGAACATATCACTCGTACAACTCTGGCAGAAATGATAAATATCATCACCCATCCAGGACCAGATGGCATAACTAACAGAATAGTAAAACTACTTCCAAGAAAGGCCATAGTCCATCTTGTCAACATTACAAATGCAATTTTTAGATTCCAGCATTTTCCTACTACATGGAAAACAGCCATCATCATGCCACTGAAGAAGCCAGGAAAAAATCCTCACCTTCCCAAAAGCTAAAGACCCATAAGCCTGTTGTCCAGCCTCGGAAAGGTGACAGAGAAAGTGATTCTCTCAAGGTTCCAAACAGAAACAAATAAGTTAGGAATTTTTCCTAACGAACAGTTTGGCTTCCGAAAGGCCAATAGTACAGCTCAACAAGTAGAAATCATTACAAAAGGCTATAACTGGAAATTCAATACAGCTGCCATCTTCGTCGATGCAGAGAAGGCGTTTGACAAAGTAAGGCATCAAGGCCTTATCTACAAACTGATAAAATTTAACTTGCCAATCAAGTTAATAAGAATACTCCACTCATATCTGAAAGACAGATATATATGCAAGTCAGGGTCGGCGAAACGATTTCGTCGAGAAGCTGGGTTTTGGCAAGCGTACCTCGAGGCTCTCTTCTGGCCCCTCTCCTGTTCTCAATTTACGTTGCAGACATCCCTCTGAACCCGAGAGCAACATTCACTGCATTATATGCAGATGACACTGCATTAATGGCAAGATCTCTGAGCCCCAAACTGGCAATTAGAAGACTTCAAACAGCATACATATTTTAGAAAGGTGGCTGGCAGACTCGAGGATCCAAGTTAACCCCCAGAAGAGCTCAGCCATACTGTTTACAAAAAATAAAATCCATAGCATGGAGGACATTTATCTATTGGGAGTAAAGATTCCATGGCAGACTTGATAAATGAGAAATGATAAATGAGAATTTTCTATCAAGAATCTCGAAGTTATTCTTTATAGAAAAACTCCTATTCAGCAATCATATAAGACACATTACCTCGAAGACATCCAAAGTCTTAGCACAGCTCTACCCTATGATCAACAGACAAAGTAAACTGGATACACAAACAAAATTAACAATTTACAAGATGGTAATACGAGCGGTCATCACTTACGCATCCCCCGCATGGAGCCACACCGCAAATACAAATATTCTAAAACTTCAGAGATTACAGAATAAGTGCCTGAGCATGATTTTAGATGCCCTTGGTTTATTAGAAACTCTCAGATCCATAGAGAAGTCAATATCCCTTATATCTCTTTCCTGCTCCTAGATCTAGCTGAGAAGTTCTTTACCAAGACAAGCAACCATCCAAACCCGCTGATCAAGGAAGCTTCGGAATATAATGAAGCGGAAAGTTACACATATAAAAGACCAAAGTCTATCTTAAGTTCAGCTGGACGCAGCTAATTTCACTGCCCTCAATCAGCGAGCATATAGCTCACAAACATTCCATTCAAAGTTCTTTCATTACAGACAAAGGGGAATATGAAAAGCAATTTTCATACACACACACACACACACACACACACACACACACACACACACATATGTGTGTGTGTGTGTGTGTGTGTGTGTGTGTGTGTGTGTGTGTGTGTGTGTGTGTGTGTGTGTGTGTGTGTGTGTGTGTGTGTGTGTGTGTGTGTTTTACAAAGTCCAGAAACGCTCTCTAGAAACCAAACTTGAAACATTTTCAATGAAAAAGTAATGAAAAACTTTGCATCCAAGATCAACTTCCTGTTACTATCACACAAAAACGGACAAGTTTCAATTTCCCCCTTCTTCCCTCCCCTCCCCTCCCCGGAAAAAGAAGCGAATCTCTTATTCACCAATCCGACATGTTTTCACTCACAGTGGCAAATGGGCTTCGCGGCTGTACGTGCAATTCTAAAACCAGAATGGGCGACCACCGCGTCAGTTCTTTGCCTTCACACTCAACCCAAACTCACAAAAAAGGGGTTTCCTGTCTCCCCTCTTCTTCTTTTATTTTATTTTATTTTTTTTTATTTATATAAATGTTTATCACAATCTTGCCCGTGGAAGGTCGTAAACCTGTATCACATTATTGATCGAAGCATGGCACTTTTTTTTAAATAGAACGAGGCTTCCAATAAGCACAGTTGCTGTTTCACACTGGACGATGAACATCATCTCCTTAATGTTTCTCGTGTGAGACGACAACTCTGCTTATTGGAAACCTCGATCGAAAGCAGATCTAAACAGGTTGTTGACCGAGTGGATGGCATCTCCGTCTTCCGCCAACAGTGTGGATACGAATTGCTCTGCGGGCTTGAATGTTTGTAAAATGAGTGCATGTGATGAATGAACTTCATCCGGTTTGGTAAAAAGGGAAGAGTGGTTTCTTTCTGAGCTTTATTTTTAGGAAGTGGTCGTATTTTCAAACGCAAAGTGATTTATATTTAGGAAGCTGATGTATTTTAAAACTTGGGGGGTTGTGCCGCTCCAGAAATAACTTTCCAGAGGTGGTCAAAATCGTGGCTTCGGTAGTCTCTGCGAAGCACGTGGGTCACGTTAGCAAGTAGACGGCATTTTATCCGTCAGTGAGCGATGTGCGAGTTGCAAGTCAGCCTTCTCCGTGGCCTTGGCATGATGGCAGCGAAGCCCCAGTAACAAGCGCGAGAATTGCATCATGCGGGGATTTGTTTTCGCTCAACGACTTCTCAATTAATTTGCTGTTGCGTAACCCGCTTTCAATACTTTATTTCTTTTTGAGAAATCAAGTTTGAAAAGGCGATGATAATTACTCTGTCAGAAGATTATCTTTTTCTTACAGCAGTATACGATTTTGTATACACGGAAATATTTAAAAACTCGTAAAAAAATAAAATTAAATTAAAATGAAGTGCATTGATGTCAAATGTTTCTTTTAATGTCAAATATTTATCTAATATATTTATCTAAAGCGATGTGCAGAAGGGGAAAGACAGCAACAGGGCATAGTATCCGGAGGAGGTAATATAAATCAGTATATTGTTTGTGACTGTGTTTAGGGGAAGATGAATTTCGTTGCCTACTGCGACACCACCTTTCTTATTGTAGACCGCGTGCTCTTCAACATCACCTGTCAGATGTCGTTCATTTAAGAAACCTGAAGATAACGGTCCAGTTTATTGCTGATTATGTTCTTAAATTATGCCCCTGAACTTCTGGAAGGCGACAGTTTGTGCGGTTTAGTATGTTCGAGTTAAATGGCAGTTTATTTAATTGCTGAGTCTGTTTTCTGTTGCTACGGATTACAAAGCGCGTGGACAGGGCCGTCACCAGACTAGATCGCGCTCCGAGGCAAACAATTAAATATCGCCCCTGATGGATTATAAGACAGAAATATAAAAAAAAATCTCCAATTGCTATTTTGTGTTTATTACAAGAGAAACATTAATGCAAAACGATTACATAATAATATTAATCAAATGTTTGCTCTACGGGGATATCGCACAATGAAACTGTTTATAAGCTCCTCTTCTAAATTTCAATTATAATCAATGTCGGCTTCTATCGATATAATTGCTAGACCAACTAATCTTTATTAGGTCATTGCTGTTAGCAAATAATTTTTAATTAGTTTAAGCTTGGAAGAACTTCTTTCCGCACTTTGCTACGCTAACAATTCCTGTTAGCGTAGCGACGGCGCTTACCTCAATATATGTCAGTTTATTAATTAACTGATACGAGGTTTCGGTTTAATTCCAACGCTTTAATCCAAACATTTTAAGTCTTGCGATATTCTCGTGGGCATCAATCAAGGGCAAGTTTCCTCCACTCACGCACCGTCGTTCACTGATACGCACCTGGTAGTTTTGTCGCGCTTTTATATCCTCTCATGCTTCCATGAACCTCGCATCTGACAATGATGCTAATATTAATAAGGAAATGACATCATTTTCCAAATATTTCATTCTATTTTGGTATTAGTACTAAGAGGGGAAAAGATTCTTCTCTCTCCATATAAAAATAGCTTCCCTTCATGAGAAAGCGACGGCTAAACCACAGTGGAAATAATTTGCCCTCATCAGATCAATCGAAACGGTCTATCGCCATTAGATTCAACAATTTGAAAGCATCAGAGGGAAATGATACTGCATTTCCCCCTTATTATTCATTCACTTCTTTAATCCGCGATTCAAATTTACTGGTGAAAGTCAGCATTTGGAGCCGAACGGTGCTAGAAAATATTCAAGAGGAAAACGAGAAATTGTAGAAATACTCGAAGGCAGTAAAAGCTAAAAAAAACTTGAAATGCTGAAAGGTAGTTGGAGTATGATTATTATTATTAGTGACAGGCATCTAAAAACCCCGCATCTCTTCTGTTTGGAGTTAAGTATCGGTAAAAGCATGACACTCAAAGGCAAAACGAAAGTTCATTTCATGCACAGCACATCTTTTTGCAGCGCACACAGCGAACTGAAATTGCAAAGAAGATTCTTCTCAGGATCACTGACGCCGATGAACAACGGGGAACTTGCTCTAACCAATTACTAATAGTATTAAATTACTATTAGTAATCCAATAATATGTGTAATAGCGGCTGCGAAATTTAAAGCTACGAAAATTGTATGTTTTTTTTTTGAGGGGGGGGGGGGGAATCGCTGTTTGTTTGTTGTGACTTCCTGCGCAGGATCACAATTATCAAGAACAAAGAAACGAGCAGCACAGAGTTAGTGTTAGTAAGTGCCTCGTCAGTGCTGTCACGCATAGTGATTTAAACAATTTCGAGATCTTATCGGAGGCCATCTTATAAACCGAACTTTGCTCCAAAGTGTATCGGATATTCTATTCCAATGAAACCTTTTGGGATCGATTTAATGCGAGGTACAACGAACATGGGGCGAGGTTTTTGGTAATCAGCAATCTTCAGGCAAACCCCCGCACCGCAATGTTAACAGACAATCTCCTTTCTCGATGCCACGAAAATGATGTTTATCGCTTCTGGGAGCAAGGAAACGATGTGCTCGTGCTCAGTAATGACGCTGCTGACAGAGTGCAGAGTGCAGTCACTGAACTTGCTCAACTTCCAAGTTACTTCCCAAAGTTTTAAATTTCGCCATCTTACACAATCCACACTTTAAAATAATAATAACAACAATGAGAATACATTTGCGTAAGTGTTTGTAAGAAACCCTCAACCCCGTAGTATTTTTTCTGGAATATTCTAATTTATATCTGCTGCTGAATGTATTCTGCGTTTTTTCAAGTTTGTCCTTTTTCTTTTAAACCAACCACGTGATATTTCTTTTCTAAAACGAACGACTTGAAATTTGGCCATGCATTCCACGTATTCATTGAATCGTATGTTTGTGTGTGCATGTAAGAATTGAACTGAAGACATCTGCATTTCATTCCACACAAGTTAGTACAATAAAAAAGAAAAAGAAAAAGAAAGAAAAAAATTGCTATCTGACTAAGGAACCTTAAAGGTATTTTTATTGGAAATATTTCCCGCAGCGATATGCGCATGCCCTTGACAGGCGATTGTTGGCTGATTAATGGGAGAGTGGTGCCCTTCCATCGCCCTCCACTTTTTATAAGGAACACTCAATCAAATGAATCAGCTGCTTCTATTTTAGTTCAATAAAATTACGACATTCGCTTGCTCCTGTCTGCGCTGTCTTGAAATGCCCCGCTTTGTTTTGCATGAACTTCAAGACACGCAGTCACATCCACGGAATACCTTACTTTTAGAGATCAAGTTGGATTTATGAAAAATCTGATCATTTTGCAAGATTATTTTTAATTAATTCATCTCGCTCATTGGCTGAAGTATACAAAGAAATTTTCATTTCTCCATATGAACTGGCTGAATAAAGATCGTAAAAAAAAAAGGGGGAGGGAGGCATTGAGTAAGTTAGTGTGGTAAACAATTTTATCCCATCAGATCACGCTGGTTAAATGTCCACTAATTTAGGTCTAAATTACCAGAAATTAAAATAGCAGTTCCGAGTAAAAACTACAGCCCACGTTCAGATTTTTTTATCTAATAATACTGACCTAAAAATTGTAATTACTATTATACTTAAAAAACATATTGCGATGAGGTTTTTTTTTTCTTACTTAACCGAAAATTCAAAATACTTTATTCATCGGATGTCATCATCAGAAGGATGACTCCTTGTGATTCGAATCCTCCACTGGTATTAGTAATTTCCACTGGTTGTAGAATCAGGGGTGTAGTCCTAAAAGAAATAGTGCCAGGGCTCTACCTTGGAAACAAAAATCCAGAGAACGAAGTGCGGCATTATTATTATTTATAATAATAATAATTATTATAATTATAATTATATTCTCTCATATGGCAATCTCTCTGCCATATGGCAGAGAGATTGCCTTGTTTTTTGAGTCGAAAATGACAAGAGCGGTAAGCTGCTATTTTTGACCAAAAGCTGGATATGAATTATAAGTCTCATTATTATAATTCTTATAATTTATTATAAGGAATTTAAAAATTTTCATAGTTTTAAAAAAGTACCAGGGCATGGCCATGGCCCGACTACACCCCTGTGTAGAATGCAATTCCCAAGCGATGATTGCATCCCTGCTGGACTTATTCTCACGGGTTTCGTCATCCTAAAACTTTTGCAGTTCAAAATTATATTTTGTGCAAGTGATATTTTGATTTTTATTAACCAATCCTTGACGTAGATTATATATTAGTTGAGGAGATTTGGAGGTCTTGAAAATTTGAAATGAAAATGATCAAAGATAGGCGAGATAGTAGATTAGCCCGCTGGTGGAGACTGGCTGTCTGATAAGTATCAGCGACTCGTGTATGGAGGAGCGATATCCCAGAAGGAGAAAGTCACTAGTGATGTACCCCACGAGTGCCTGTTTTGGGGCCGTTGCTATTCATTTTGTATGTTAATGATATTGGGTGAAGTTTGCCGATGATGCAAAGTTGTGGAGAACTATCAAGCGTAGAGCGGATGTCACGGCTTTGCAAGAGGACTTGAACACACTGACTGAATATGTAAATGAGTTGGGATATCAATTCAATGTTGCGAAGGGTACGGTTTTGAAATTTGGGGAGCAGAGATGGGATGTAGAGTATACAATCGGTGGAAATATCTTGGAAGAAGTAGAGGAGATGAGAGATTTGGGAGGGACTGTAGACAAGAATCTGAAATTTCGGGAATATATTGCTAAAACTGTGAAGACAGCTCATCAGATAATGGAATGATGTGGAGAGCACTGACTTGTAGAAGTAAGGTTTAATCAGGCCACATATGAATTACTGTGCACGGATTTGGTTACCTGGTTTTCAGAAAGATGGAAAAGTATTGGAAAGCGTCCAAAGACGATCGACTTCGGTGTTTTTTGGTCTCTGAATACGAAGACAGAGAGAGAAAATCCAATTTGCAAAAACTGGTGGATAAGAGGAGAAGGGAGATGTAAGTTGTCAAGGGGTTATTACTAGATTAATGTGGCGGTTGTTCTTCATAGGATGAGAGAGAGAGAGAGAGAGAGGGTACAACAAGAGGTTATCCTTGGAAGCACATGGAGAGTCTGAGCAAAGGGGTGAGGAGCACGTTTGTTCATGGAGAGTGGAGAGTGATTGGAATGCATCTCCCGAGAGTGGTGAGTGCAGAGACGATGAATATATTTAAGGCGCACTATTTAAACTGTGTATGAACAGAGGGACCTTTCGCAATGAGTCTTTTGACTCCATGGAGATTAATAATAATAATAATAATAATAATTTTTTTTATTGTACTTTTAAATATTTACATATGTACAATGATCATCTATTCAGTATATTATTTTACAAGGTTCAGCACTTTGTGCTACATATAATGAGATTTAAATAGTAATGATGATAATTGTTTTTTTTTATATAACAATCATAATAATAATTTACAATTATATTCTTCAGAGTTACATAAGTAGTATTATATTACATGTTGTAGTTTACTAATTTTTTTTTCAAGTTTGAAAAGGTGTGATTATACAACAGTATTTACACATATGCAATCTAAATATTATATTTTCTTATTCTCACAAACATACAGTGTAAACTCATGATTTACACTTAAAAGAATTTTTTTTATTATATTGCATACATTTGTTACAGTTATTATATACATTACATACATTTGATTACATATGATACATTACTTATATTTGTTTACATGTGTTACTTACATTACGTACATTGGCTTACATATAATACATACGTTACATACATTGGTTTTCATGTGATACGTACATTACATGCATTTGGTTACATATGATACATCTTGGATGTATCATATGTAACCAATTCAAAGAAATTAGAAATAACTAATTTCTTTGCTTTCATCCTCGAAGCGTATATGTAAGCTTATCTGAGGATTACACCAGTTGGTTATTATGAATTGTTTTTTTTTTTTTTTTTGCTGTGTTGGGAAGCTGCGAAATCTGTGATTGAGAAATTCGCGCGCGCGCACTCACACATACACACACGCATGCACGCACAATAACTTGAAATGCATTGATGCATCGCTGAACTGGAAGATTGAACGAATATATTGTGTTTCATTAAGTTTGTATGGTATTTTGGGTGCGTCTTTCTTGTTCATAGTATGTCCTTAGAGCTCTTTTCAGGCTATTGTAATTTGTAAGGTTTCTGTATTCAAAAGGTAATTTGTTTATCATGTCTGGGATGTAGAAGTTTCGCGTGGCCTTTCCGTAGTGATTATTGTATTTATATGTGATATAATTAGTAGTCTGAGGTCTTCTTATACGGTGTGTATTTCTGACTGTCCTGTAGTTGGCATCGAAATAATGTTTTAGCAAAGCTGCATAGTGACATAAATGTTTTGCTGTCAGTATTTTGTGTTCTGACATTGCAATGTTTATAAGGTCGTGATTTTCTCTTTGTTCCCAAAAGATCAGTTTTGTCATTTTGTATTGTAGCGACATTAATCTATTTAATTTGTAGGGTGCGCAGAAAGCATACGTTGTTATAGCGTATCTTAATATATTTTGGCATAGTGCTTTGTATATTAGCGTTGTTACGCGTATGGGAACTATGTCTTTTAACCTGTAGAGTTTGCCACTTATTGTTCGGAGTTTGTCGTATAGATGGTTTATGTGGCTATTCCAGTTCATATCTACATCGAAGTAAACTCCAAGGTATCGTATTGTTTCAACTTGAGTGATTGTAGTGGTTTTGCTGTTCTGTGTGTTTTGTATGTTGGAAGGTGGATGTTGGATGGTTATATATTTGTTATCAACTGGTCGAGTCAATGGATTTCTGAATATCATTAATTTTGTCTTTTCTGAGTTTAGGTGTATGGAGTTTTTCGTCAGCCAGTCTATGATCAGATTTATGTCATGTTGCATATTTATTTGGGCTATGCTTGCGTTATTATGGATGGATATTATTGCTGTATCGTCTGCGTATTGAAATATATCTTACCTTTGAGTAGTAGCTGATTAATATCGTGCGTGTAAATGTTGAATAGAGTTGGGGAGAGTACAGCTCCCTGTGGTACTCCACAGGTTACTGGTAGCGCTCTGCTTCGGTTTGACCCGATACGTGTGATATGCTTTCTATTTTGAAGGTAGTTTGTAAACCACCTGTGAAGAGGCCCGTCTATTCCAACATGCCTCAGCTTTTCTAACAAGGTTTGATGTGTAAGTGTATCAAATGCTTTAGTTAGATCAATAAAGACTACCATGGCAATTTTGTTTTTGTCTAAGGCGGTATTAATTACGTCTGTAAAGTCTTCCAAGAGATATGTTGTTCCCTTATTTTTCTGAAAACCATATTGTGTTTTCGGGATAATATGAAAGATCTCAGTGTATGCTGTGAGTTTCTTCAGTATGATCCGCTCCATAATTTGATTGATAATTGGTAATGTTGCTATGAGTCTGTAATTGCTGATTAAATTTCTTTTTCCATGTTTGTATATGGGTGTGATTATGGCTGTCTTTAGCATACTTGGTATCTGTCCTGTTTTAAATATTTTATTTATTAGTTTTAGTAGGATAGGACTTAAACTAGTTGCATGTTGCTTTATATCTTTAGGTCTGATACCATCTATTCCTTGGCCTTTGTTTGGTTTGATTTGATTTATTGCAGAGAGAAGTTCTGCTTCTTTTATGGTTGGGAACCATAATGCCTGTTTTGATTGTGGTCCAAGTGGAGGGTCTCGTTTTGTGATTGGGGGAATATTCCTGTGTAGTTCTTGGATGGAGTCTGCAAAGTATTGGTTAAAGTCATTTGCTAATAGTTGGATAGGTTTTGCGTCTTTCATGAAGCTGTGTTTTATGGTTTCGGAGGCGGTGGTGTTGGGAACAAAATCTAGCATCTCATTGATCAGATGCCAGGTTTGTTTCATGTTGTTTTGTACACAGGTTAGTTTGTCTCTGTAGTAGCTTCTTTTTGCATTTCTGATTTGTGTTGTAAGCCGATTCCTTGTTTCTTATATTCAGTTTTTAAAGCTGTGTTATTTGGATATCGCTTTAATTCTTTCCATAAAGCGTCCTTTCTGTGTATTTATAGGATTAAGTTTTGTGTTATCCAAGGATTTTGTGTTGTTTTTGAACGAATTCGGATTTTCTTTGTAGCTTTCTTATATATTTCCTCCAGTGTGAGTTTAATGTTGTTGTATAAGATATGTGCTGAATCTGATGTCAGGTGTTCCCAGTTTGTTTTTCTTGGTTGACTATTTCTTCGTCTATTATTGTTTTCTGTCGCTTTTCTTCTGTGGGACATTGCATGGATATTGTCTTGGTGTGCAGGTTTAGAGCAGTGAAGTAATGGTCTGCTATATAATAATAATAATAATAATAATAATAATAATAATAATAATAATAAAAACGAAGAAAAATAATGTTCTGCAGAAGTTAACGAGAATAGCTAAATCACTTAGTAAAACTGTTGACCTATGATGCCCTTGAACTAAAATGTAGTATTAATTTCTGTTTTTAGAATAATTAGGATTTCTGAACTACACACTTCAATGGGACTGACTTCGTGGGAATGTAATCCTTCCAAAATTACTGTTCATTACTGTTAGTCATATGTTGACATGAGGGGAGCCGAAAACGTGTAAATTTATGTAAATCAGAAACATGGAATAGGAAGAATAAGAATATAATTCATAAAATTGGTCAAAAAAAGACTTTTCGCTAACCCAAGCCTCCAAGAGAATCTACGGCAATATGCGATTCCGTTTTTTTACTTTTTTCGAAATTTTTAAAATGATAATATCAATGTAAACCTGTCATACGAGTGTACTACGAACTGTGATTCAGTCGGTTCTCTAGAGTGTAAGTGGCCAACAGCAGGCCCGCGGACCGCATGCGACCCGTAACGTGATTTTGTGCGGCCCGCGGCAGGATAAAAACTGTATTAAATTATATGTATTATCAATTTAGCTATTAGTTTCGACCGCAGATTTTCTGATTGATATACTAGTTATATTAATTATTTCTGATGACGGAAACAATCTATATTCTCAACACGAATCAAAATTGCTTTATATATATATATATATGTGTGTGTGTGTGTGTGTGTGTGTGTGTGTGTGTGTGTGTGTGTGTGTGTGTGTGTGTGTGTGTGTGTGTGTGTGTGTGTGTGTAATTAAATTTAATTTAGCAACTTATATTTAAATAAATCAAGTATTTCATATTGTTCTCCCAGTAGTAAAATGATTTAACAAATATAGTAATTCAATACATATAATTCAATACTATTGCCTTGAAAAAATACAGAGTTTATTTTTATTTAAGTTCTGTCTAAAAGTGTGCCGCCCGTGATGACGCTACCACTCATCATATATTGCCCTCGTATAGAATGAAGTTGGCCACGCCTGTTCTAGAGAAAGGTGATAATCTTTCACGGAACTATGAAATTCCCAACTGAAGACATCGACAAACATGCTGAGGGTCCATAAGCTGTGGGTATCGAATCCCACATTTGGGATTCGAACCCACGGCCTGTTGCTGAAGAGCGGGTACGCTCTTCACTCATTCGGTCAGGTGGGCGAAGACCACACAATGATTGCGCGCACGCACACACACACACACAGGTGATTACTAATATCATTTAGTTTGAGTCATCGGCGTTTTTCAAATGACGCGTGTTAGCTTATACAGATCCAATCCTCCTCTTATTGCGTATGCAGATATTTTGCAAAATCACACTTCGATTTGAGAAAGTTATGAAAACCTAACATGTTGTAGCTCATTCACTTTGAAAGCGCGCAAAATCACACTTTCAAAATTTATATGCTTCAACTTGTTGGATTTTCACAACTTTCGCAAATTTAAGTTTAAAAAAAAAAAAAAATTCTTTTTAAGTTTCCTTCGCAACCGTCCTGTTGAGCACCAATGTTTTCACGTGGTGTGCAGCTATTCCGTTCTGAATTAGGATGACCAGCCATCCCGGACTCGAGTACATTGTCCCGCATTAGTAAATGCCCCGGAAACCATTTTTAAGATGTTAGTTTTTTGTTTTTTTTTTCCCTTTAGCTCGCGTGAAAATTACAAAGCTGTTCATACGCTCGTCAGTTCGCCGACCTATGCCGTAAGAATATTTATGATTCCGGCGTGTTTCCTACAAATAACAACTTAATTCGCCCTTTGAATTAAGTGGTCGTCACTACTAACCTAATGGAAAATTAAATATAAAATAATTCTGCATTACTCTTTCATAATTATTTTGTGCATTTTTGCAATATCATAATTTAAAATATTGTGCAGATTGACGCACACTTTTTCACGTTTCTCTCTCTCTCTCTCTCTTTCCCTCTTTTTTTTTTTTTTTTTTTTTTTCATTATTAGAAATTTTCTTTCCGGATTGGCGTGAGTAAAAAGTGGCCACTCTGTTCTGAATACTCGTGACAGTTGGACGTGCAAAATGCGGGAAAGCAACAAACGCGACTTTTCTTGACGCGAACCCAATACTCAGATTGCGTTACGACAATCCCCTTTTTGCATTGCAGTTATCGTTTAGGCTTGATAGAAGATGTAGAATTAAAAAAAAAAAAAAACTGCTATCTGTTATTCTTCCTCAACAGTTATCTTCACTTTGGTTTTTTTTCTAATAGCGTTCGCCTGTTTCTTTCGCTGTAAATACAAAATCGCATTTGTATTTACATAAATACAAAACGACTGATAAAGAATAAATTAGCTTTCCTGCCTGAGACTTTGTTCTCGCTTAACTTGATCGAACTTCAAGTTTCCAAAGATCACTAACAAAGGGAATTGATCGTTCGTAACACTTAAAAGGTGTGCAAGGAGAGCATAAATAAACACGTGCGAGACACAAAAAGATGTCACTCGATGAACAAGACGGCCCGACGAACTGACTAACCTCATGTCGAAATCTCAGATTATTACTATTTGTAATGGAGGAAAAACGATAATAAAGTTATTTAATATCAACAACTCGATTCAGTTCCCTTTTTAAAAGCGTCTGCTGTTTATAAAGTGACACCAAACATTAATAAAAAGCGCTTCCTTCTTGGAGTGACTACGATTTCGGTCGGGTCAGAGATCGGCTGCTATCTTCAGATCTTAAAGGTTGTTCTCGAGTTGTAAACTAGGGGCTCGTGCCAATAATGGAAACTGGAGAGACGAAATCCAGCTGGCGCGAGGTGACTGATTAGCGATAACCTCGAACATCCCAATCTCACTTCCTTCTCTTTTCAATTTGCCACAGATATTATTATGGGCCGTCGCATCATCGTAATCCCCATTTTAGATGCATTTCGAAAATCATCCGTTACATTGGTTTTATCCCTCGATGGCTTTTGTCGAGTCTCTGACTAGATGGATTTTGCTGAAATTCCCTTTCTGCGATCCGTTCCAAAATTAATCGAGGCTTGTTGAGGTTCATTTCAATGGGACTATCGGCAACTGGGAGTATGAGAGAACTTGCCAAGCAGTTATGAAAAAATAAGTCATAATTCCAAGTTATTAGCATATCCACCTTCCAACCAGCAGGCTGCAGGTTCGCGTCCCGCCGTGGGCGTGGACGTTTATAATTGTGATCAGCATTAAAGTGTCGCCATAGTATATACAGCACTCTGGTTTTATAAAATGCCTGCATTGTTTTGATTTACCATTTTTATTGAGTTCATTTGTGATTTGTTATTTGGTTTAATTATCAATTAAAAACAACTGAAAATATCTTAAAATACAATAATAATCTGGAAAAGCTGACCATCCCAACACCACCTCAACTTCAGAAAATGGCACTATGCGGGATATCTCACAGTTCGACACATCTGCTAAAGATCTGATTATGTCGTTACATGTTAATTGTTACTGTTCCAAAAAAAGGTTGACCATTTTATGGATTTATTATATTTCTGTTTGGAGACAGAGAAGCTGTGACCACAGCTGATCCAATTTCTAGACTCAGGATTTATAATGAACTTCCATACTTTTCAGCATTGTAGGGCACTTTGTAGAATGAATATAGTTCGAAAGGATTAGAGAACTGGAGAAGTGGAGGATTGTGGATAGCGTGAGTCCACTAGTTAATTCTTTCAGGACATGTGCAATAGTTGCTTTGTGACTGATTGTTCCATGTGTCTTCAGGCGAAAAATAATCCTAAAATATGTGATTTTCTTTTTAAGGGAGACAAGATTGTTCTGTGGCTTGCAGTCCTGCGTAAGCTGTCCACTTGGCTTTATTCCATGAGAAACGCTTGATTGCCTTTTGGATCTGATTCAGAAGGTTTTCTTGAAGGATCGGTACTTTTGAAGTTATAATAATCCACCAAATGGCTGCCATCTTGTCGATTATTATAACTCTCCCAGTTTTGCTAAGTACTTATTTGAAACGGCTTTCCAGTTGACAGTCTTATAGATTAGGGTCTTATTGGGAAGGATGCCTAAGTACTTTTATCCTTCACTTGACCAGCTACGTGCGATAGGAGAATAACTTTTGGATTTCCATTGGGCTCCCCACTAGGTTTCCTCTAAGTTTAATTTTGCACTAGAAGCATGGGAATATAGCCTATGTGCAGCATTCCCTCTAAGGGAAGAAAATGCACAAGTTATGATGTCTTGAGAAGTAATCAGGTTGCCCAGGCCACCTAAGTCCAGTGATTTTCAAAAAAAAAAAAAAGTGCATAATATACATACGCTGCGCTACAGATGCGTCTTGTGTGTGGATTAATCTAATGAGTTGATTAGGCAATCATTTCAAGAATGGTTTAAAAGTTTTAAAGGCCTGGGAATTCTATATAAAAATATTTCTATTTCGAAAAATCCCTATGAATATTTTCAGGAAAAAAAACCGTACCTGTAAAATATTTTGACCAAGAAAACATACGACACATAATATTACAAACAATAAAGAACATCACTGTTCTAGAAACTTAATAAAAAAATTAGTATTTCTCCATTCACTGAGGATTTCTAAGTTATAAATGTGCTTTGGGGAACCGTTTTCACAGAATCCTAGGATACCGCAGAACACAATTTAAGAAACCAATGTCAAGAGAGCGGGCTTTATCCCTCAGGAATAAGGTAATGTGCAAGTAAGACGGCTGTTTATTTTAAATAGAGAGGTGCTTCTCCTTATAGTAGTTGGAGTATTTGGATAATCAGAGGTCCATATGCAAATGTTCTCACAACTTCAAAAAGGTATTTTTGCTCTATTCTGTGAAGGCTTTTTCTTGATTAAGGCTAATTAGTGCTAAGTCGTTAATGAGATCTCTGATCTGATGTTTTGCTCTTACTTGCACTGATTATGTTCATAGCATCCAATGACATTAGTAACGTGGACTTCAGTCGGGTTGCAATTACTTTGGAAATAATTTTGCAGTCTTTGTTAATCAATGAGACTGGATGCCGGTTTCGAAAGTCTGTATGATCTTTAGGCTACTAAGGTTGTGACGGATTGAGGATGCCTATTTAAGTAACCTCCTTGCATCGTGTTAATGAGGAGTGGTCCGAGTTTAGGCTAGAAGACTTGGAAGAACTCTGATGCGAGTTCATCTATCTAGGACTGGGAATTTGATCTTAGGATAGAGATTTGCGTGCTGTTTTTAGTTCTTCCGACGTGATACGTTTTTCGAGGGTTGTTTGTACTATGGAAGATATCCCGTTTGTTTGTTTTTCTGAGGATGCTATGAAGGGCTTCTCATAGTCCCTATGTTGTCTTTTAGTATTTCACCATTTCCAGGGTGATTTTATTTGGGGATTCTGTAACTGCTGTCCTGTAATCCAATGTCTGAATGCAAGTTACTGCTTCTCACCCAGCAGTTATATTTGTGCACAGAAATATAAACCGATATTGATCTTTGACCTACACAAATTGGTATCCCCCCCCTCACTTTTCTTATCGAGTAGTGCAGGTTCTTGTAGGAGAGAGTTAGTTACACGTATTGAAGGATTCGTGAGTTGTCATGAGAAGCCTCATAATTATACACCTTGTAGTTCGTCTTGCACGCAATAATAGTAATAATAATAATAATAATATTTCTCCTGAATTATGATTGCTTTTCTGGCATGCTGCAATACAATGACCTAACGTCGTCGTTCAAAAAACCGAAATATAAATCATTTAAATAAGTCTCTCATTTTTCATCCTCTTTATCTAACCATAAATTTGCAAGACATTGAGAATAAATCGATTTCTTGATTGATCGATATTCTGTCATTAATTACACTTTATGGTTAAAATAATGAGGACGGAAAATGAGAGAAGTTGGCTTAAAATGATATTTATTTCGAATTTTCTTTTTAGAGGCTGAAATGGATTAGTATTAGCATCTCATTCCCATTTAGATGCAGTTGAGGAATCTAAATGATCTTATCGTATTAAATCATTGGATGAGGACATTTCTAAATTTACATTTGAAAGATACGAATCCATTATAAACACATGTCAGCGTTATGTACAAATAATATTCTTCTTCTTCTTCTTCTAGTTTTATAACTCTTTATGAGATTTTGCTTGCAATGTAATCATATTAAGTATGCCAAATAATTAAACTTGAAATCTATGTAATGGGGGAACGAGTTTTTATTCCGAATTAATCATATTTTCAAATCTGATTAATTTGAATGATCATTAATCATCATCATTATCTGAGCTCTCATCGAGCTCAGATAATGATGATGTTGTTTTAACTGCAAGGCCAATTATTAGCGTTTGAAAAATTTTAAGGAATTTTTTTGTGAGTAGAGAAACACTCACAAAAATAAAAAAAATTCCATCTAAAGGAATGCCTTCCAATCACTGAAACAAGTCTTTAATCATCGATAAGATGTTTATTCCAAAGTTATAATAAAGGTACTTTTTCTTTTAATTTTTCTGCATGTTCTTCCGTTAATTCAGCATAATCTTCAAACAGTTAAATAATATCTATTGCGATGTTTGTAGATATTCGAGGAAAAAAAAACTTACTGCAGGTAATTATTTTTTAGAATGTGTGCGAGTGTAGCCACGTAAGGTGTCCTATTCACTGAAAATGCCTGGCTCGGAGACGTTCTCCTACTTGCATAGGTAAAAAGGGAATACCTTGATATGAGTGAGACTCATATCAGGAATAAGATAGTGGCTGCTCCCATGTATGTTCCACTGCTCAGTGGGACCCTTCAATGTTTAGGAACCCGACTGAGTGAAACAGCATGTCAAAGAAGAATGTCCTCATTGTGAAGACCTATTAATAAGAAAACAACGTGAAGGCGATTCTGAAAGCTCTCTTCACTACAAATGTCAATTCGTGTATGTCGATTGAATTGCCAGATGAACAATAATTGAAGGGATTTTTTTTTTTTTTTTCGGTGGTGGGAGATCCGTGATGTGTCACTCGCTTCTTTGAAATTTTACGTGTACAATCAGTGTGCGCTTTTTAAATATAGCCAAAAGACGACTTTGAGCGCTGTTCTACTCTTGGGTTGTGTTCTAAACTGCTGAAGGGCTCTCATCTAAACATTTCTTCCTCATTGTCGCAAATATGACGCCGGGAGTTTCCCTGATGCAATTCGGACCACTCTTGCTACTTTACACCCGTCATTCATGAAGGATTGGTCCAGTACTTTTTTTTAAAGGCGTCTCCGCACTCAGTCTGTTTCGACGATATCTTCTTTGGTTAGAAAGACCCCGGTTCAAATCTCGTCTTGGACGCGACAACCTTTATCAGGGCGTTTCAACTGAACGTGACTTAGCCGATTTGGAAAGAAGTCGAAGGGTGTTTTTCTCCTGGAAACTTGGGTTTTTCATCCCTGAAACAGACACACACCGGTCATTAGAACATACGCAATTAAGACACAAAACACAAGGGCCTCACGCCTAAATTGCTTCTGCCGTAAATCCATATCAACCCAAATCCACTACATTTGCTATCGAAAATTGTTTGCTGCGTCAATATAATTTCTCTTAGGTCATATTGATTATTTAGTTGAATGCATGGAAATGTGGATTTTTTTCTCTTTATTTTCTAGCATGGGTAGGTTCGGTATCTATCGGCATGACATTCCTTCTGTCCCCAGTGGCGAGCATCCTCACAGACAAGATGGGAGTTCGAAAGACTTCATTCCTCGGAGGCCTCATTGCTACCATCGGAATGTTTGTGAGTTCATTTGTGACCAGACTGGAACTCCTCTATCTCACGTACGGAGTGCTTCTGGGTTCGGGGGCTTCACTCGCCTATACGCCATCTCTGGTCATCTTAGGACACTATTTCCACCGTCGTCTAGGGCTGGTCAACGGAATCGTGACTGCTGGAAGTTCCGTGTTCACGATGGTGATGCCCCTGTTGCTTCGCTATCTCTTGGATACCGTGGAACTGTCTGTGACACTACAGGTTCGTAAAAAAGTGTCTTTTTTTTTCACAATAGTTATGCTAAATTAACTTGTGTGATATTCTTCCAATCACGAATACATGCATGCAATCCTTTTTCATGGATATATTTCCCTGACGGATAAAAAAACTAGTAGTCATTATGGGTGACTTAAATTATGCGAATATTGATTGAGTAGCCGAGAAACTCATGGTAAGAATGAAGACCAATTTATAGAGCTGTTGCGAGACAACTTTTTGTGCCAGATCAACTCAAAGCCACAGAGTGTTAGATTCGATCGCAGAGGCAGAAGGAGATTCAGTTAAGGATGTGACTGTTTTGCCACCAGTCGATGAAGTGATCATGTAATGATGAACTGGGAAGTATCAAAGTATGTGGATGTTCCAATTAGGAAAGATTACATGCTGAACTACAAAATTGGAAGTTATGGCAAACATGGGAGAACATTATGTTCGGTCCCTACAGTAAAAACAGTAATAATAAGAAAATTTATGTGGAAGGAATATCGTGAGTATAAGGATGAAAACTGTTATGAATTTGCATAAAACGCATATACTATAAAAGTGGAGAGTATTATACGAAAAGCTAAGTCAGAATATGAAAAGAAATTGGCTGTTTTAAATGCAGCATAACAAAAAAAAAATATATATATATATATATATATATATATATATATATAAAATCAAATCGTTATGCTTCAAGTAAAAGAAAGAGCGAATATTCAAGAATAACTTTACTGAACACGACCTCGTATACTGTCTAGGAATATATTCGTGAAATAGGTTGGGATCTGTCAGAACACAAGGCAGTCCCTGCCTTTTCCTATGAGATTGTTATATCTTCATGCTGAAATTGACTTTTAAGGACGGCATTCGTGTCAGTGTAGCACGCGATGAGGATGCATTTCTCGAGGGATTTTCCTCCCACAAAAAAAAAAAAAATCAAATCAAAGTCAGGATCTGTTTTGGCTGCAATTTTATTGCCAATGCCATATTACAAGCTCACTGTGACTGAATCCACACAACTTCCTTGTTGGTCCAGTAAGGAACTTATTGTCCAATACATCTTCTGTGTGTTATGTCTGAAATAAGAAGTAACGAATGGAATATGCATTGGTCAAGCCGCACCCAGGAGAGCCTTAGGTGAATTTTTGTTTCTTGATTTGAAATTTGCAATACGTATGCTAATTAGCTACATACATTTAATACATGCATCATAAGAAATAAATTTGTTTTAAATGAATTAATATCAAACTAATGTTCAGACATTACTGATTAAAATCAATGCTTAAAAACTTGATGGCATATGACCGTCGGGATCCCATCAGTTTTTTTTTTAATGATAGCAAATGAAGTTCAATTCTTACCGCGGTTTTTCTTCTAGATCCTGTCTGCAATGATGGGAACATTAATGTTGTGTGCGTTAACATTCCGACCGCTGCTTCATCAACATCAACGGATTACAGATGGAGTCGAGCATAACTCCGAAGAAAATATATACAGAAAGGTAATTATATTTGATCACTATAGCTTCATAACTAGTTACTTTTTCTCTTTTTACGGGCCATATAGTTTGTGTGTGTGTATGTTGCGCTATCTGCCTGTACCTGTTCTTTTCACAGGCTTAGCGAAAATGTGGATGGCGGCCAGTTTACTGTGGTGGTGTTTTTATTTATTTATTTATTTATCTAGTAATGATTTTCGATGTCTTCGTGGTTGGCAATCCAAGAGTTAAAGATTAGGAGCATGGGGTATGAACATATCTTCCATTCGAAAAGTACCCAACGAATCCTGGCCATTGCGTGGCTTCAACAAATGAAAATCCATCTCATTTGAAGGTGGATTTAACTCGTCTCTTACAAAACTGACAGATTTCCTTTTCGCGAAATCTGGATTTTCACTTCCCAAACATATAAACCGTCACGAGAACACGTGAAATGAATAGACTTATTCTCGTGGCCTTAGCGGCTTCATAAGTCCAGGCTAATCTCGTTAAGTGTTCATTTTAGCGTTCACAACTTTATTCTTGAAGGTTTTCGATCTGCCTTCGTATTTCTGCTATCTGAAATGTCCGTTTTCCATAGCAACTGAAAACGGAATCAGGAAACACACGCACGCAGTAAACTGCAAATTTTTTAATTTATTTTATCACTGAAGCATACGCTTTTGCAGAGAGATTGCTGCCTTGCACTCAGAGATTTAAATTCGAGCAGTTTGCAATGATCTTTTCACGCCCTTCCCAGTCTGATTCGTTTCATATTACTGCTGCTTCTGTTGCATATTTCTGTTGCATATTTCTGCAACTGCTTTCATTCGTATTTCAACCCAACATTCCCGTTCATTAAATTCTCAAACAGCTACTGAAATCGCCTTTAACTTTAAATAGACGATATTATTCATTTTTCATCCTACATACTGTATAAATTTTCTCGCCAGAGACCTAGTAATGTTAAAATCAAAATCTTCAAAAATGTTATTCTTAATCTCCACTAAACCCAATAGTTGCCTTGTTTTGGTTTGCCATAAAAAAACACTTTCCACGATAAATTCCAAGCCTTCCTGAGTAATAATTAACAGTAACGTAAAATCGGGATCCTATAATCGGGATCCCATCGCAAAATCTCTCGGATTCATTAGACGTTGCAACATTTTTCACAGCTTGCGCGTTGTTACGTAATGAGATGTGGTATCGTAATGCTAAAAAAGAAAACTTTTATTAACGTTGAATGCTGTAAAGTTTGAATGAGTTTACTGCAATATTGAAATATTACCTTTTTTTTATTTCCTTTGTAAAAAACAGTACTATGCCTGAATAAAAAATAAAAATAGCTTTTTACTCGTTTCCAGAGCAAATTCTCAAGGTTCCGATGTTCGCTGTTACACACTCCCATCTGGAGAAACAAGAAATATTTGCTGTGGGTGTTTGCCATTCCTGTGGCCCTCTTTGGATATTTTGTACCGTACGTGCACTTAGTAAGTATGTTTCGTAAAATTTAGCAATACATATTATTTTTTTTTAAATTATTATTATTATTATTATTTCCAACTCCTGTTTTAAGTTGAAAGTGCTTCCAGGTAACCCTACTTATCACGCCGAAGACAGTGATATAAAATTCAACGAGATCGGCTAAGAAGAAACCAAATTTTGAAGTGTTGAAAAGGGAACAGAGAGGACCGTGGTCAACAACCAGCGAAGAACAAAGGACGTCGCCATCTTTATAATCACGCCTCACTACCTAAGGGAAGAAAGGTGAGTCATGAAGTGTATCAAATGCCTGGAGGAGTTATCGTCCAACGGAAATAATATAACTTGTACGAAATGCAGTAGGATTCTACACTTAAAATGTGCCGGCTTTTCAGAAACAACCGCGCAACATAAATATGAACCCGATGTAATAACACGTGAGGAATGGAAGTGTGTAATCTGCATGAGGAACAAAGAAACGCACGTAAGGCAGCCACCTACGATGCAGCCGATTATACCGGAGGCAAAATCAGATGACGAACCGAACAGACAAAAAAACGCAGATGAGTCCTATAACTTAAACTCTTTAAGTACACTAATAGAAAACGGTCTAGTGACTATAAAAGCCAGCTTAGTAGATCATGTGCAAGAACTCTTTAAGAAACAGAACGAACAAATAACAAAAAAATCTAGCGAATATGAAGATTTGGTAAAACATAATAATTTAGCAGTTATAGAAGTGTTGCAAACGGTAAAAGACATTAAAATGAGCATTAACGCACTAAAAGACAGGCAACACAATTTGATGAAAGAGACATCCGAACTCCGTCAAGAACTTCATTCTCTAAAACTACAATACGAACGTTTAAATCAGCAACAACATAAAAAAGATCTTGTCATAAATGGTCTTCCTGAAACTGCACCTACAGAAAACCTCAGAGACGTGGTTTTAAAATTAGGCCATGTAATTGATATCCCCCTACAGCTTAACGACATTCAGACCGTAAATCGGATTCCTAGGAAGAGCAAAAACCAAGGCTTCCCACGACCTGCACCAGTCATAATTCGTCTTAAGAGCAAGTCCACAAGAGACAATCTCATAAAAGCCAGCATGCAGAAAAAACCAGTTGCCAAGGACTTGAACGCACAGCAAGACAATACACCAATCTTCCTATCCGAATATTTAACACCATTCAACCAGAATCTGTTGTACCAAACAAGTAAAGCAAAAATGGAAAAAAATTACCAATTTTTGTGGACCAGAGATGCCAAGATATTCATAAGGAAGTCACAAACTTCAAAGCCGATACAAATTAAAAGCACAGAAGACATAGAAAGGCTGCCACTGTGAAGAAAAAAGCCTCCTAAATAGTTCAAAAAGAAGCCCACAATAAAAAACGAACGTGAACCATCAAGACAGATGCAATAACACAGGATATATCGGCAATTTCACTTTGATCCGACCTTTCAGATCATTCATTTGACCTCCCAAAGATCTGCCTACTTCCAACACAGCAACCAAATCAATAACAAATATATGTATATATAACCAGTATCACCCTCAGATAAGCTAATTACAAAGCTTCGAGGGTGCAGTTGAGTTACATCCCAGTAGCAGTATTGATCTAACATTATTCACTTAATATTCTGTAATGAATTCTAGTAGTAAACAGAAAATGTGATAGTAATACTTCAGTTATATATTTAAGTTTAAAATTATATATTTAATTTACAATTTAAATTTTAAAAAAATTATTATTATGTAAACTGCAACATAAGTAATATTGTTTAACTGTGAGTCATTAATAATAAACACGATTACTTTGATTATTATTAATGGTAATAATGCACACTTTTTACTCTTGTGTCAATGAAAAATTCTGCAAATGTAATTATTTGAGAGACAGTAAACTATAAAAAAAAAAAAAAATATATATATATTATTTTTTTATTCACATAATTGATACACAGTCAAAACAAGATATCATATAAATAAAAATATGACTGGAGATTCAGAACAATTCAGATTCTACCCATGATTCTAAGAATAGTCTGCAGGTAGTGTCGTAAAATATGGACTGTTCCAAGTAATTCTATTTTTAATAGATCATATGGGGTCACTTCATTGATTTTTAATTGCTTTAAATAGTTGGACAGCTTCTTTGAAATTGCACCAAGTACACCGATAACTATTGGAATGACTTTGATGTGTTTAAGCCACAGTCGGCCAACTTCGATTGCCAGATCTCGATATTTAGTAATTTTTTTCCAGTTCTTTGTTGTTGATGTTGTTATCACTGCGTACTACAATATCGATAATCCAAACCTGTCGATTTTCGATAATTGTGATGTCAGGTCTATTGTGTTCCAAATGCCGATCAATTTGCATTCGAAAGTCCCAGAGAATTTTTGCAGTTTCGTTTCCCAATACAGTCTCTATTTTATGCTGCCACCAGTTATCAGAAGTAGGAAAGCCATATTTTTTGCATTCATGCCAGTGAACTATTTTGGCCACTTGATCATGGCGGTATTTATAGTCAGTTTAAACTATTTTGCTGCAGGCACTGATTAGATGTTCTACAGTCTCATCTTTCTGATCGCATAATCTGCATTTGCTGTTATTATTGATGTTGAAAATTTTTGCTTTGATTGCATTAGTGTGTAATGCCTGTTCTTGAGCTGCTAGAATAAATCCTTCGGTTTCTTTTTTAATGTATCCGTGTTTTAGCCATTGCCATGTCTTGTTCACGTCAATTTTGTCCTCAGTATCTCGAAGAAATTGGCCATGCAAGGGTTTATTTTTCCAGCGCACATATGATATTTTGTTGTTCCTTTTTGTAATCGGATTTGTTTCCTGTTGCTTTTAGAAGTCCATCTTGTGTAATTGCTTGAAGCATAGGCTCACAGCTATTGTCGATGAAATTTCTTAAACCAATTTCTTCTTCTTCCACAGTTTGTCTCACTTGCAGCAGACCCCGTCCACCTATTCTCCTCGGTAGGTACAACTGGTCAACATCACTTCGTGGATGTAATGCATGATGCATAGTCATTAGTTTTCTAGTTTTGCGGTTTAGTTTGTTTAGGTCTTCTTTTGTCCAATTTATTATGCCAGCTGTGTATCGGGTCACTGGTATAGCCCAAGAATTCATTGCTCTAATTGTGTTTAATCCATTTAGTTTTGTTTTCAGAATATTTCTAACTCTTTTGATATCATTGGCTTCTAATATTCCTAGGTATTTATAGTGTTCGTCAGCTGAAATTGCTTTTATATATTTCTCTTGATCAAAATTAAAATTCCTAGTGTCATTAATTTTTCCTCGTTTAAAGATGAAATTGCGCATTTATCTAAACCAAATTCCATTTTGATGTCCTGACTGAAAATACGAACTATGTTTAATAAAGAATCTATTTACTGGGCCGATTTTCCATATAGCTTTAAGTCATCCATATACAACAGATGGGAAATTTTAATATTATATTTAGGAATTTCATATCCAAGTTTTGTTTTCTTCAGAATCATAGACAAGGTATCAAAGAAATGTTGAAGAGCAATGGTGACAAGGAATCACCTTGGAAAATTCCAGGTTTAATACTGATATCTCCAAATCCTTCATTATTCACTATTAATGTTGTTTTCCATGATTTCATAGCAGCAGCCAGAAACGAACATATGCTTTTGCTAATTCCAAATATTTTTCGTGACTTTAGGATCCAGGAGTGTGGGAGGGAATCGAATGCTTTCTTGTAGTCTATCCGTGTCATGGTTAAATTAGTTTTTCGTCTTTTTGAGTTTCTGAGAATCATTTTATTAATAAGGATCTGGTCTTTTGTTCCTCTAGATTTTTGAAAATTGCCTTTTTGTTCAATCGGATAAATCTGATTATCCGATAAGTAGTGGTATATGGAATTTGCTATGATTGCAATGAACAGCGTAAGCCTAGTTGTAGGCATGTTATTGGACGATAGTTACTTGAGTATGCATCCCCTTATCTTTCATGAAGAGAAAAATGCGCCAAGATATCATCCAGTCTTCCACTGAGCCAGACTGCAACAAATAATTAAATTGTTCTGCCATTCAATCATGTAGACTGGTTAGATGTTTTAACCAAAATCCATGTAGTTCGTCTTTGCCAGGTGCACTCCAGTTTTTTTTTAATTTTCTAGCTTAAGAACTGACCATTTCTTTAGTGATAATGACATTTTGCATTTGTTTTTGTTTCATTTCTGATTCTATTTCCTTAATCCATGAAGCATCTTTATTGTATTCAATAGGATTATCCCAGATTGACTTCCAAAATTTGAGTGTTTCTTCTTTTCCGGGTGAATGATTGTTTGCATTTGTATTTCTCTGGAGAGACTGAAAGAACTGACTTTAGTTCTGATGAAATTGCATATTTCCAAATTAAATGCATACGCTTTCTGAAACTTCGTTTTTCTGGTGTTGATCTGTAAAAACATTTCATAACTTCTCTGTTTTCTTCTACAATCCATTTTTTACGTTTGGTTTCTTCCAGTCGCTTTTCAGCTTCCTGCCCTGATTGCCCAGCAAGGCGAACTGGGTCCTGTAGCCCACTTGTCACCTGATGCCCAGGATCCCCAACATCTGACGCAGTCCTTGATGACCCGGGCGTCGACTGATCCGGTATGGATCTCTTCTTCCTTTTCACCATTAAGATGGGGGATGGAACACTGTTAGTCTGACTCCTCAGTTGAGACCTGCCTGACAAGGGTGGCCCTGCTGGCAGCTATGAACCGCCAGAATAGCTCTCAACATCATTGAAGCACGCAAGCCCCTTCGCCACGACAAGACCGTGTTCCTTCAGGGAGGGGGGGATTATTATTATTATTATTTTAATTTTATCGTTATTTCTACGGAAACAAAATTACTACACAATAGCTGTTTACGCAATTTCGAAATTAGTAAATAAATATTTACATAGCGATCTGGCGAAACACGATTTATATCAAAAATCAATTTCTAATTTACGGAAATTTTCCGCAAATTAAAATTCATTAATTTCACTAAACAAAATGAATATTAAATTTTAATTAATGAAACTTTAATGACCATGAAAAATGAATGACTTTAATGATATCGACAGAAAAGTCTTGTATTCTATTCTAGTCACTGACTAAAGGAAATTTTTTTCGTGACCTCTTTTTACCTTTCTCTCTTTCCTGTGTTTTCCAAGTTTACCGATCATTGGCGCAGCAGTAAGTAGTTTTATTTTTACCCAGAAGAAACCTCGGATTTTAATCCTGCAACTCAGAAAAATTGAACAAAGGCCATCTAATCTCATCAAGTATTGCGACTTGTTGCAATACTTGTTGGGATTAGAAATACAAAGTGTATGAGGTGACGGCCGATGTCTCTCATTTCGATATCTAAATGATCAAACTGATATTCTTTTCCTAGTTCTTCTTATCTCTCTATACCCTTTAGATTTATATTGTATCTTCGACTCATTGTATGTGCTTTCTCAGTTCCCTTGATTTTTATTTTAATTTCTCGCATTTATTTACAAAGCCTGTGTAGCTCAGTGGATGTGGCATGACGATGCCAGAATAGAAAATATCCCGTACATTATAAAAGTTTCTAAAATGCCAGGCTTAGTAATCATTCCAGGAAGACCTCCTGTATGCTTCAGATGCAGGCAGGTAGGTCATCTAAGAAGAGAATGTACAGCATCTAAATGTGAGCGATGCAAGAGAATCGGACACGATATTAAACAATGTCCAGGGCAGACATATGCCTCCATGTTGGCCGCACGCCCTTCGGGCAGTCAACCGAACACATGAGATGAGCTTGAAAAAGCAGAAGACTTCCAGGAAATAACCTCAAGTATTGCATTTGAGGCAGATAATCGGGTCAATGAGAGCAGTACCCCAGGGCTTAACACCCAAGGCCACGCGGAATGTAATGAGAATAACTCTCTGCTAAAGGCAAAGGAAGGGATTATCCGGGCGGGCGAGAAGACTAACAGCCAAAGGTCAGTTTCAAATTCAGAAAAAGTAACAAAACCTGAAACTACAGAGAAAAAAAAAATCACTCCGAATAACACAAATGAAGAATTAAATAATAATTGCCCGGTTGAAGATGAACTTCCAAACAGTGAAATAATTCAAACCATCTCGGTAACACAAATTACAGAAAAAAGTAAAACGGATTTAGAAAACGAAGTAGAGAAATCAGAATGGAATACTAAACAGACCCCAGTAAAGAGAGCAAAAATGAATTTTACGCCTAACATCACCAAAAGCCGGAAGTCAAAACCCAAAGAAAAAAAAAAAATAGCTAAGTGTCCGGAAAGAAAAGGCTCTAGAAAACTTTCAACTTTCTAACTATGACTCACAATCTAAAAATCATCACACTAAATGTAAACGGGCTAAATAATAAAACATCGATTCAACTAACAGTTAATTTAATCTTTCAACACAGACCCGATATACTTATGATACAAGACACTAGACTACACAACAACACTGACCCATCAAACAGCTTCAAATACAAGTTACAAACAATGTACCATATCGTTGCCGAAGAGGCTCAGACCAATGGAATAGGTGGAGTTACTACACTAATAAAAAAATCGGGTAACCTCCAAATATTATCCCATAATGTCGTAATCAGGCATAGAGTTCTGGAGGTCGAGCTCCTTTGGCAGAAAAAAATACACAACATAATTAACATATATGGACCAGCCACACATAATCATAAGACCACCTTCTGGGAGGAAGTGCGACACTATATTCAACAAAAAAATAACCCAATAATAGCAGGAGATATGAACTTTACAGAACAACCACAAAAGGATCAAGAACACCCAAACTTAATTCCGCAGAAAAATTTCACAAGAGTTTTCACCCACTGTGGCCTATCAGATGCCTTCAGAATCTTGCATCCCCAAAAGAAAGAATTCACATATTTTGCACCGGGAAACGCCTCTAGAATAGACCGCATATACATTCAGAAATATAAAGGTCAAAACTGTACAACACACACCTGTCATGTTCAGCGATCACCATATGGTGATGGCTGAACTACAATATCAACAAACAGAAACAGCTGATAAGTTTACAAACAGAAATTTTCCCCTATGGAAATTTAATAAACACCTTAAAGATGACGATGAATTCAACAATAACATAGAGAAAATAGTTGAGGAAATAGAATCCATAGAAAATGCTGTAACAGCCTGGGAGAAATTTAAACACATGACAAAACAAACAGCAATCAAAATTAGTAGAATAAAAAGCAGCAACAAAGGAACAAACAGAACGCTGACACGAAGAAATTATCAAAATTGTATCACCACCATGATAGAAATAATGAAAACATCAGAACAGAAATAGAAGAAATTAAAAACCGCATAACAGCGAAACAGTTTCCGGAAATAGAAGGAGCGTGGCTACGTGCTGTTCTCAAAATAATTGAAAATGATGAAGGGAAGACCTCCACAGCATGGCTGTTTGAGAAACAACGGAACGCAAAACAGAGAATAAAAACCTAACATACGAAGGCCAAACCCTAAATAAAGACTCCGAAATAATTCGTGGTGTTCAAAAATACTTTTCTTCACTATTTCAAGAAAAACCCAGCAGTCAGGAAGAAAGAGAAAGATTCCTTTCACTCCTCCCCAAAATCACCCAGCAGGAGGCTGAGGAGATCGACGCACCAATCACCGTAGCAGAATGCCGTCTTATAGTGAAACAGCTCCCGGATAACAAATCACCAGGTGAAGACGGACTAACAGGCGAATTCTATAAAGAATACTTCCCAAAATTTGAACATATTTTTATTAAAATGATCAACACGATGATTACAACACAGACAACAAAAAAAAAGTAAATAGCAAATTACTCCTTAAGATAAGTCAGTACTACTCTAGTAATAAATATGTAGATTAAGATATACTACCAGACATATGTATATGTTCTTGTATATACAGACACAAGGACGGTAGAAATGTCAATTGTAAGAAATGCAGATAACATAAGTTCACAACATGATAATAACCCAAAATGTTAATAGGATATATTATCCATTTATAGACCTGTAACTAATTCTGCAATTCAGAAAACTTTGTATATAAGAAACTACAGATTTACCTCTTAAGTTAAGCAAACAATATAATGTTAAAGCAAGATGGAATTCTTTTTGTAAAAATAAGAGTGCCTACAAAAAAATAAAATCTGCATGAGATATAGAGATACTACCAAAATATATGCATATATAAATGTAAATAAAAACATAAGCAATGTATGTATTTTAAGAATAAGATGTGCATTTAAATTAAGTTAATAAAATAGTCTTCCAAAATATGTGAACAAAGATATAAAATGAAGATATATGTAAAACGAATTGTACATATGGAAAATGTCAATGCTAACATATATATGTATGTATATGTATATGTGTGTGTGGGTGTATATGTATGTATATATGTATATGTATGTATGTGTGTATGTATGTATATATATATATAAACGAGAATAGACTGATCTGATAATGGAACTTATAGACTGAAATCACTATGTAACATATACCAACAAAAATAACAGCTCAAGCAATTCAATAGGACAATAAGGAAAATAGAAATTGAGCATGTGATGTTGTATCTTATTTAAACAGTGATTGTAAAACAGGTGTCATAAGTATATTGTAACGAGTAAATGAAAATGCCTAATAGAATTAGCAGCCTATGTACAAATTGTAAATAGCTGTATATATATTTATTTTTAAATGTACACAGCTGCTGTAGTTGATACAAATAACCTCAGTAGAAGTAGCCTCAAGAAATGTAAATCAAAATGTCAATTAGAATAAGCATTCTATGTACAAATGTATATATTGTAAATAGTTGTATATATATTTATTTTGATTGTACATAGATGCTTTAGTGTTAATAAAAATATACTCAGTTGATGTGGCGTTTGCACACTACAACATCACGAAGGAAGACTTGTTTTCGAATCTAATCGGCGACTAGAGGAAATTTTTCTAATCCTTGTTTTCGACCGGTTACCAAGTTTGTCGATCTCTGGCACGGGCAAGAAAAAAAAATATTGACCGTACAACCACATTATTTCAGACATTAAGGGGAGTCTCGAAAGTTCTGATCAACACCTAGAACAAAAATGATGCTAAAGCAACTGATATAACCACAAGAAAGAACATACGAGGATATAAGAACATCAGCCATCTTCATAACTCTGCTACTAGAATGTTCTTCTTGTTGTTATATCAGTTGCTTTAACATCATTTTTGTTCTAGGTGTTGATCAGAACTTTTCAGATCCCCCACCCCCCGTACATCAATCCTCAGTTTTTTATTTCATTATTACAAGATACTTAAAACGTTTTTTTTTTTAATTACAGGTTCAGCATGTTAAGGATACTTTACCTGATGCCAATGGTGAAGTGTTGGTTACCTGTATTGGGCTAACATCAGGAATCGGAAGAATTGTGTTTGGAAAATTAGCAGACTTTCCTCGAATCAATCGCATTTATTTACAGCAGGTAAGAGAATCCAACACAGGTTACTAATATGAGCATAAAATCTATGTTTGTTAAGAATTTTTGGAATCCTGAATACCAGGTTATTTTTAATTATTCAGATTTTTAATCTCTAGTGAGCATAACATAACATGATATATTCACCATGACCTTTTTTTTTTCGAAAAAAGTATTTCAAGAAGGGGATATATATATATATATATATATATATATATGGATCCACTTACACTGTACACACACACACACACACACACACACACACACACACACACACACACACACACACACACACACACACACACACATTGCATACGCATAAACTGTTGTCATAGCCCTGTATGGCTGTGACCTTCGGTAAACTAGGGCCACAATTACAGATAATTTGTCTCACATGCTTTCTTCTTCCTCAATAGCAGTCAATTCCTGTAGTAGAGTTGGACGTGTCAATGACACATTCTACTATTCTAACTCTTTCCTGGTACCTAATAGAATTCAAACCTACACAGTACTTTAATGTAGACAGCCTAACTTTGCATTTCCCATTCCTCAGATCACACTGCCACATCCCTTGCATTATATTGATGCCTTACTTGAGTGTCCACAGGAAGGCATCAATAGAATGCTACAGGTAATAGGCATACCCAAAGCTGTGATTAGAACGCTACAAAATGATATGACAGGAAAGGACACCGACTTTGCTTTTTGAGCCTTTCGACTAATTTGGCGGTCATGACATGAAACCTAGGAAACCATTGATGCAAAATGTTTATAGCATCATTTTTGAAGGTACTAAGACAAGAAGTCTGATTTCAAATTGAAGGCATCTAGTCTACTGTGATTCTTCAGAAGCTATTTTACTGCTTTTTCTCTGAATGGGGAGATTCGCATGCTGTCTGGAAAGTATTGGGTTGGCAAATAAGCTTCTTCGGGTTATGCGTTAGTATAAGTTTACGCCGCTTCGCCTGTCGCTATTGTTGTGCTACCGTGCAGCGCTATTGCGCAGTTGAAAGGCGACATTTCACATAACCTTTCAGTGAACTTTCGTTCGGCCTACTTCAGTTGCGTGTGTGTAACATATTTTTAGAAAAAGAAGGAAATAACGTACATTACTGGCATATTTTGCTTTTTTATTTAAAAAAGACAAACGAGCTGCGGAGGCCCATAAAAAATATGCAGCGTATATGGGGATGATGCCTTAACCGAATGCGTATGCCAAAAGTGGTTTGCCAAATTCCGTTCTGGAGATTTCGACGTCAGTGATGCGCCGGTCGCCCGACCGAGGTTGATTCGAGTGTTGTGAAGGATATAGTCGAAAAAAATCCGTCACGAACAGTGCGGGAGATTGCTGCAGTACTGAACACATCCCATACAAGCGTCGAAAACCATTTGCACACGCTGGGATATGTTTCAAAACTCAATGTTTGGGTGCCACATGAATTGACTGAGGCCAATATGAATGCTCGCATATCCATTTGTGCAGGGCCGGATTAAGACCCCTAGAGGCCCTAAGCACTTAAAAGATTTTGCTCCCCCTTATATATGTAATTCAAAATATAAACAATAATAAACCATAAAATAAATTTTTATTTTTCAAAATGAAACAAAACTTATAGTAAGATGGAAAATAATGTTTATTTTTGTACACTTTATTTAGATTTGAAAAGTTTTCTCCTACTTTTTTTAATTGCAAAGTCTTTGATGAGATCCTCAAAATTAATCTTACGTAACACATCTGCTTCTATACTTAGTAGAGATAAGGCATTCAACCTGCCTTGTTTTTACCATAGTTGTTCTGATGGGATTTTTAATATACTTCAACTGAGAAAAAGGACGCCCAGCTGAGCAATTTGTGACCATTAATGTTAAAAATATACGAACGGCAATGTCTACATTTGGAAAGGCACACTCAATATTGTCTTCTGCAAATATTTTATAAAGTTCAGCATGACTGAATCTTGTTTTTACATTTTTTGTTGCATTGAACTTATGGCGCACATATCAGTGAAACTGCTGAAGCTCAGCTGAAAAATTAGTGTTCAACTCCTCTGGGTAAGCATCAATCAGCTTTTGACAACACTGAGAATACCTTTCAATTTCAGTAGATGATGAAGTCACTGAAGTAGCATTATGTGGCACATCACTTAGAAAAGAAAATCTTTCTGATATTTCTTTGTATATCTCTCCTCTTCTTCTCATCTCAGTTTCAAGTTTGTCAACAATTGTGTAAAAGGTGGTGATACCAAATTTATCTCTGGCATTCAGATATACTTCTGGAGCATCTCCGTCATTTGATACCTTCTTTCTGATAGGTTTGCGAGTTTGAGCTGCCTTGTAATCAACATCTGGTAGCACTTCCTTTGTAGCTGCTTCATATCTTTCAAATTCATTTCGTGAAGTGCACAATTGGTCAGCTAATGATCCATACAGATCTGCACATGTTTTTAAGCTGACATCCTCATTCTGTAGAACTTGGCTTACTCTATGAAAATTTTGCAAAATCTCATCCCAAAAATTCAACATAAAAACGAATTCTAGCTCTTGCATCTTATTTGCAATATTATCTGCTTCTCTTCTAATGTCTCCCTTTTGTGACTGGTCTTCGGCTATACAGTCTAAAGCTTCTAAAATTTGAAGGAAAGATTTCAAAATTGCTGTTGTTGCCATAGCAGTTGCCTCTCATCTCGTATCAGAGAGGGATTTTAAGACATCTTCATTTCCAATACAACCTTTAAGAATTGTCAACCGGCTGGTTGAGGCTGAAAGAAAGGTATAGAGCAACCGGTGTAAAGAAGAAATTAACCGCTTCTTGACAGCAGTCAACAGCACTTCGGCCTACCGAATTTAGTGAATGAGCTGCACAGGGCACATATATAGCAAACTTGTTTGTTTGTTTCTAAAATTTTTTGCTGCATCCCCTCATACCGCCCACACATGTTAGCAGCGTTGTCATAAGACTGACCCCTACATTTTGAAAAGTTTAGCTGACAAACTTTACGTAAGTACTGCAACACCTGATTTACCATTTCCTCACCGGTATGGCCTTTCATTTCCAGAAAAAAAAAGGTTAAAAAGCGTTCAATAGGCTGAAAGTACAACACTTAACTGGTCGATATGTGACAAATCTGGTGTTGAATCAACTGACAAACTAAAATAACCAGAAGATTTTATTTCATCAACAATAAGCACGTGGACCTTTTGAGCCATCAGTTGAATGAGTTCCTCACAGGTGGCTTTGGACAGATAAGAAATCCTTCTTATCTGTTCAAAGCCACCTGTGCCTTTGGACAGATAAGTTTCCTTTGCCACAATTTCCATATTTCGCAATGTGACCTGCTAAAAATGGATCAAACTGACTTATGAGCTCAAGCAGCCCTAAAAAGTTCCCATTTTGCAATGATCCAAATCTTTCTTCTGTTCCTCGAAAAGCCAAGCCACGTTCAGTTAACGTACGAATAACAGCTATGACACGCTTCATGATATGTTCCCACTAATCACACACTTCCTGAATTTGTTTTTCCAACTGTTGTCCCAACCCTACACCTTGTCTGCGAGTTAAGTATATTAGCATAGCGTCTCGGTGAGTAGTGCTTTTTTCATGTTGATCAATTACAATAGTATTTCGCAGTCACTGAACCCTTCTCTTGTAGCAAAATGTGAGAAATTTTTAGGAGCAAACAGTTTATAAACAAAACAATAAACCGATCCTGTTGATGGTGAATACAATAACCATTCTCTCTTGTATTCCTCACCATTGGCTTTTGTCCCACCAAAAAGTTTCTGCGAACAGTATCTTACTGGTTTGCCACTACTGAAATGTCGGTAAGACTTGTCAAATGGCCCATCGTGGTGTTGACAGTCACTGAGTCCACAAGCAGTCCAATAAGCCACGTCATCAGCAGAGAAATCAAGCCACAACCCTCGATCTTTTGCTATATTTACTTCATCTTTTGCAGACTGAATCATTTCACCACCATCACGATGGCCTACTGAAATTTCATATTCAGCAATTATTTCAACCTCAGAATGTTTTGTAAAGCAACTTGCATCAATATTTGCAGTATCTAGAGAATTTACAGACAAAGTGAGGTCAGTAGTGAGACATGTGCTAGATGTACCTGCTTGTTACCCCTTGTTGATTCCAACATCATCATATTTTGATTTCGAAGTGGTCAAAGTGGTATTTGTGTCCACTTCTGATGACGGAGATTGGCTCTGATCAGGAATTGGTGTATAATGTTTTGGAACTGGTGTGAAGAAATCAGTCAGCTTTGCAGTCTTGGAATCTAATTCCAAAGTCTCCTCTTGTTTCTTTTTTGATAGTGTTCGCTTTTGTGCACCACTTAACTGAACACGTTTCATCTTGGTTCTTGGGATCTGTTAAATACAGAAATAAAAAGATTATTTTGTTGAATATTAGGTGGCAATCAACACAGTTACACATATCACAGGCAAAATCATAGGAACAATTTAATTTTCGGCATACAGATGAATCTTGTGCTTTCGTGCTTTAATCAACTCTTATTTTACCGGAATCGCACTTCTATGACGGCTAGGCCTTTTACCGGAGGCGCGTTTCTGAGACAACCACGTGATTTGTTTGATATTTGCTTCTGGAGCCTTTTATAAGACATAATTTATTAAAATAAGACCTAAAACAGACAGGAAAATAAAAAATTAAATGGTTACCTTAATTATAAAAAGTTACCTCATTTGACGCAATGGTAGTGCCAGAAAGCGTCGTGAACGATAATATGGTGTAACGAACAATCATGCACGTGGTTAGAGTTTTATTAGGCCTTCTACAAGTCATTATTTATTGAAACAAAGTAGGTAACAGTAAGAAAAGATAAAAACAATGAAAAACTAATTAAAAATTAATTTCAATTAAATTCGTCATCTAACTAAAGCAGAAATTCTGTGGTACCTCCCCCCCCCCTTTCCATGCCCTAAGCACGTGCTTATTCTGCTTAATGGTTAATCCAGCCCTGCATCTGTGACGTTGCCAAGAAAACGACCCATTTTAGAAGCGGATGATTATGGGAGATGAAAACTGTGTCGTGTACGATAACATGGTACGCAAACGATCATGGGGGGCCAAGAATAAACCGCCGCAAACAACCTCGAAAGCGGGATTGCACCCAAAGAAGATCATGCTCTCTGTGTGGTGGGATTATAAAGGTGTTGTCCACTATGAGGTGTTACAGTCAGGCAGAACGATTGATTCAACTGTGTATTGCTCACAGTTAACGCGACTGGCCCGTGCAATTAGCAGAAAACGTCCTGCATTGACAAATCGGAAAGGAGTAGCCTTTCACCACGACAACGCCAGACCTCACACACCATTAACAACCCGGTAAATTGTTACGTCTTGGCTGGGATGTTTTGCCGCATCCTCCGTATTCACCGAACCTGGCACCTTCCGATTATCACTTATTCCGATCGTTGCAGAATTCTCTGAACGGGAAAATATTCGCTAATGAGGAGGCTGTCAAAAGACACCTGGATCAATTTTTCGCCAGTAAACCTCGGGAATTTTATGAACATGGCATAGTGAAGTTGGTGGACAAATGGCAAGAGGTCATTGATAAAGAGGATCAATATATAACTGACTATGTATTATATATATTAAATAAAATGTTTCATTGCACTCTGAAAAACCGAACGAACTTATTTGTCAACCTAATATATCGGTCTAAAAAAGACGTAAAGCACTGGGAAACTTTCTGACGAGGTAGTGAATAATCCTGTCACTTACTTGCTAGATGTTACTTGAAGGGAATACACATACGGTGATCCACAGAGGGTATTTTCATAGACACTAGGGAGATATGTCTGTCAGTCTTTTTTCCTCACTACTATCGTCCCCTGCTCTTTGAATCATTTTTTTTGTTTGAGTTAAAATTGTAATTTTAACTCAAATATGAACTACCATTTGCAGACATCTACACCTGACCTATTATTTCTGACAGAACTTCAACTTTTTCACCTACACTATATAATTCCTTCAATCACAGAGTGAAACGTGTGCATTTCTCAGATCTGTTATCCCATGAGAGAACACCAATTCCATTGGTCTGATTGGTTTTGGCTCAAAATATTCTTACCGCATTCAGTTGCATTTATCATTCATATGCAGTCAGGCCATCCTCCTTGAAGTCTTTAGTGTCCACAGCTTTAATGTCACCTCTCCAGTTCAATTGCTTTGCGTGGAAGAGATGCTGTCATATTTCCTATCAGCATCAGCATAGATTAATCTTCTGCTCATTAAATACCTAATAATCCTTACCATCCTTGCAGTAAACTTGCCTGCTTCTTGGTCATTTGACAGCTCATTTCTTTGATTCCGAATGTTCTTCACTCAGACTCTCCAGGCCTTGTGTCCTCTGGTACTTCAATGTACCATTTGAAATAAGTTCCATGACTTGTACTTCTTTCCATGGTGTGATTATTGTTTTCACTTTCTTTAGCAAAATGTCTGCGCTATATATATATGTGTTATTTCTCTTTGCAATTTAAATTTAGCATGTTGTGGTTAAAACCTTTAGGCTGTTTAGGGGGTAGCCGAAAGGTTTTAATCCACCATCGAGGGAAATGACTATGAGCAAAGTGGTTTCCCGTCGCCTTCCTTGCCGTACTATATCCTATGACTGTACCCTGTGTGTTCACGGGGCCAGTTCGCCTGCTTGTGGGATGAAACCCCAAGATAAACTGGTGGGAAAAAACCTGCTATCCATGCCGAAGACCGGCTAACTTGGCTAACCGGCTAACTGAGGAAGATCCTTAAACTCCTCACGTCGTCGACAGGACTCAAACCTAGGACACTCCTTCCCGAGGCATATGGTTGCGAAGCGCAAAGTTACTAGGCTGACCGAGCATACAAATTTACCATGAGAAATTGAAATAGTAAACGAGTATGTATACTTAGGAAAATTGTTAACAATGAAGAAACCTAACCTGACACGTCACGTCACTGACGGGAATCGAACCCAGGTCTTTCTGACCAAGGGGCTTCGTCTATAGTGACTGAGCTATGGAGGCTCTACATTTTTACAAACCCAATTTTTCAAAATGGGCTTTTCTTAAAACAAAGTTCGGAAGATTATTTTCTTGCTGTCTTCCCACCAGCCGAACATCGAAATAATTATAAGAAAGCTAAATTATAAAAAATAAAAAATAATAAAAAATTTAATTAATTAACTGTGGGTCAGTCGCACAGAGGGCTTGGACGAAAAATGACTATTTCGATTCTTAATAAGGGTGCTAGGAAATGAGAAAGGACTGCAGAGTGGAGTACTGCAAAAAACAAATTCTTATGTGCAGGCCCGGCTGGTGGCGTGTGCAATATACACAGGCGCCGCAGAAGAAAAGGCGCCTAAAAGATGTCAAAAAATATGAGATAAGAGTTTAAACGAACAACGAATGCTACATATAATTATGAATGTCCGTCGTCTTCCGTTCGGGCCCCTTCAGATCATCCCGGAAACGAACAAATAAATTCTGAAATTGTATCCTGGACCCGATTATATCACCGTAATTTTTTTATTAAAATTTACGAAAATATACCAAAAATAGTTCTTTATTTTTTGATGCATCATAAATCAACATATGATTAATTCCGTGTAAGGGCCGTATCCTAATTTTAATCGGATAGGATGAATGTGGTTTGGCCCTAGAAGTCGGCTTACTACTGATAACTCATTCTTCTCGATATTCAAGCCTGTTATATTAGCGGGCTGTTAGTACGGCGTCAGCGACACAAAATAATCGGCGAATCGGATTTATAACAGCAACCTAGAAGAACTCTTTGCAAATTCATTGATACTGCACCAGGATTTCGCTAAAGTGAAAGCCAGACGAGTCCCTTTTAGCAAAATTAATGTAAAGAATATTTGAATAAATCTCTTAACTTTATATTACTATTTTATATTATTTTGAAAATTTATATAACTTGAAAAAAATTGTATAAGCAGGACTAATCGGTAGGTAACATTATACTTAAAGCGGTTTACATTTGTTTTTCATTTCCTGTTCGTTTTATTCACACTTTATTCAAAAATTTTTTTTTTGGAAAGGCGCCGAACATTAATCGCACACACAAGAAAAATACTATGCGCCAGTCCTGCTTATATGTGTCGTGTTATGTATAAAGATTTATGTGCATCATTATTATTGTTGTTGTTGTTGTTGTTGTCTGGGACCTCCAGGGAGGCTATAAATCACCTAAATCAGCTGTCATATCCTCCCTTAAGTTCATTCACACTAGATGCACTCACTATTTAATTTATATTCGGATCTACGTTGTTTCAATTCCCTAAGTGATTTAGAAATGCATAACCAACGTATAAGCCTATCTACGAGACTCACTATCCCTAAAGGCGAACTATTAAACTCACTCACTGCTCTGTGAGAGAAACACCTAGCTCTTATCGTTTTCTTGATTGTGAATAAACTTAACTTCCACGGATGTGCCCCTGTGTTTTCTCCCCCACCTTCCATATAATGAATAATTTCATCAGATTCTCCCCCCCCCCACTTCTCCTGTTAACCAATCCCCATATTCGCAATGTGTCCTCATAATCTAAATCAGACAATCCAGATATAATCTCTTCTTTGCACTCTTTCCACAGCTTTATCCAATTGGAATCCGGGAGAACAAATCTGTGCACAATAATCCAGGTGTGGCCTTATAAAGAGGCACAATGACTTTTTTTTATCCTTAGATGTCAAGGTTCGCTTCCACATTACAATTATCCTCTGAATTGTATTTGCAACTTTTGCTATGTGAGCTTTGAACTTCAAATTCCTCTCCACCAATACACCAAGATCCCTTGCTTTCTCAGTTTCTTGTAATTAACCCTGCTAATATAATATGCTGCTGGAAATCTCCTCATGCCTAAGTGCATAACTTTACACCTACTAACATTAAAATGACAGCCAATTTCGTTTACCCAAATTATCAACCTATTCAAATCATTTTGTAGGTGCTGAATATCAGTAGCATCCCTGAATGCTCTGCCTAACTTCGCATCATCATCATCATCAGCAACAACTGTACACCTGATGTTAGACCCTGCCTGATGTCATTAATGTAGAGAATGAACAATAATAGCTCAAGTACTAAACTCTGAGGTACACCACTGGTCACCTTAAATTTACATATTTCCACCTACTATATACCACTTTTTGATATTTGTCTATGAACTATCCCCTCATCAAAGTCAAGAGTTTATATTCCAATCCCATATTCTAAAGTTTATGCAACAGACTAGACTTGAGTGTGGTATCTATCAAATGCCTTAAAAAATCACATTATCTTAGTGAATCCATTCCCTTTATCCAACTCGGCCTTAACACTGTTATAAATATGAGCATATTGCTAAAATATAAATAAAATATCGCTAAAATATCAAAGAGGCAGAAGGTTACAAGTGCGGTTCCACAGGGCTCAGTACTGGGAGTTATATTGTTTAACCTTTATATCAATGACATTGTCCTTGGATTGCAAGGGGGTATTTAGTTGTTTGCGTATGATGCGAAGCTGGGAAGGGTTATTAGTAATAGTGCAGATGTGGTAGCACTGCAAGAGGATTTGAATAAGCTAGATAGGCAAGTGAATGGTGGTGTCAGTTTAATTAAGCAAAATGTAAGGTCTTGAGGTTTGGGACACTGCATACTCTACGGGAGGAGTTATAATGGAGGAAGTAGGGGAGACAAGAGATCTGTGGTTGATGATTGATAGAAACCTGAAATTTAGGGGACATATTGCAAAGGTAGTGAAGGTAACACAGAGGATTGCTGCAATAATGAGAAGGACACTGACCTGCAGAGATAAAATGGTTATCATTCCGTTGTATAAGACTCTGATCAGACCACACTTAGACTATTGTTCTCAGAGTTCTCAGATTTGGTTCCCAGGATATCAAGAGGATAAATTAATTGTGGAAAGGGTACAAAGGCGGATAACACAGATGATTTCAGGATTGTACAATGTTAGTTGTGAGGATCGGCTGAGGGAGTGTGGAGTTTGGTAGATAGAAGAAGGAGAGGCGATATGATTGAGACTTTTAAACTGTTGAGAGGTGGTTACAGGGTTGACACTGGGGAATTCTTTCGCTTGGTTGAACAGCGGGAAGGAGTCATGACATGGGGCCATCCCTGGAAATTAGGAAAGGAAAGTGTGAGAAAGAGGGTGAGGAGTGGTTTCTTTGCATGGAGGGTGGCTGAACCATGGAATGCATTGTCTGATAGAGTGGTGAGAGCAAGAACGGTCAATGTGTTTAAGGAGTGGTATGATAGACTTCGTGTTTCATAGGAGGGACCTCCCTCGATGAGTCTTGATAGACTTCATGTTTCATAGGAGGAACCTCCCTCGATGAGTCTTGATAGAGTTGTGTTTCTTAGAAAGGACCTCCCACGATGAGTCTTTTGACTCCATAGATGTCTGAATAATAATAATAATAAAACATGACCTTCCTTTAGTGAACCCCTGCTGCTCCTTGTAGAGTATAACTTGTTTATCTACCCATTTCTGTATGTGAGTTCTTAGCAACTTCTCAAAAATTTTCACTACCACACCAGAGATACTGATAGGTCAGTAGTTAGACACATCAGTTTTTTCACCACCCTTGTACAATGGAATTATCATACATTCCTTCCATTCCTGTGGTATCATTCCTGATCTGAGACTCAAGTTTTACAAACATGTGAAAGGCCAAGCCAATTCAGCTGAACATTCCTGTAACAAACCGACTGATATTTCCATCTGTCCCTATTGACAAATTCTTATCCAGATTATGCAGCAGCTATTTGTCCTCATTTTCATGAATCTCTAACTCCTCATCCAATGTAGCAGTAGCACTGTGCAAAACGTTACACACACACACCTTGTTGATATATCTCAGCAAAGTGAGCACTCGTTAATTGAACAACCTCATTGGCTTCCAACACTAGAGTATTAACTGCATTCAACAAAGTTCTTCTTTCACATTCATTCTTTTTTTTGCTTGCGGCATAATGATAAAATTCTTTGGATTGCCTTTAGCTTACATGGCCAATTTCTTTTCACACTCCGATTTAGCTTTCTGCACAATAGCACAATACTTGTTATCTGACCTGAGCTTTATATATTTCATAACTCCTCTCATTCTTATTCTTACGATATTCTTTCCGCTTCTTGTGGGTCTCTTGCTTAATAAGATTGCACATCCATTTCACTTGCAACCTATTTATTCTTTGAACACTAGGGATACAGTCAGATACCACCTCATTTAAGCATTTTTTTTTCAAAGATTCCGATGCACTGCTGACATTTTTCCCATTCAGTAACTGATACCATGGGACCAAAGATAGTATTCTCCTAAGTTGATCATAATTTCCAGCTTTGTAGTTCAACATGCAACCTGTTCTAATCGGATCATGAATACAATTAGATACTTTCCAAGAATGAACATCATGATCACTGTCACCAACTGGTTTTAAAATAGCCACATTCTTAACAGAGACCCCTTCTGACGCTATGAGCAAATCCAATTCAGTAAATTCTTCTTTCTTATCATGAGATTTCTCATCTACCTAATCAATGTTTGAAAAATTAAAGTTACCCGTTATGATCATTGGTTTGGTATCCATAAGACTAAATTGGCGATGCATTTCTTCCTTCCCTGCAAATGAGCTTGCAGGACTGTAGCAACCAGCGGCAGCCCATACATAAGCACTGTGACACTGCAGCACCCCAAGGAAAAAATGAAAAAATTTTTTGTAAATCTTATTTTATTTTGTTAAAATGACATATAATTATTTATTTATTATAGATACAAGGCTGAATTATGATGCGTGTCACTGTTGAAAATATGAAAAGAATAATATTTTTTCAATTATCGTTACACAAATAAATGCACTGTGATCTAACGGATATTCGTTTGCACTTGTCATTGCTATTGATACGAAACTTTTATTATTGGTGTCTGTTCGTGGTGAGGATGAAATATTTTTAAGAAAGCAATTTTTTAATATGTAAATTTATTTATTAATAAATTCGTTACTGATTAGGAAAAAAGTGTTTTTAGTCATTAGTATTCCTCCTCCTCTCCTATCTCTTCTGTCATTCCTAAAAATGGTATACCCATTACACTCAATCCCAGTTACCATATCTGATTCTGATAGCCAGGTTTCACCAATGCCAACAATCTTAGGGCATATCATAATAGAGCAACGAACTCAACCCCTATGATTCTGATGCTCCTAGCATTTGTGTATAGACATAATACATTACATTACAAATTTGCCAATTCTTCTTCTTATTATTATTATTATTATTACGGGCAACTCCAGGGAGTCATTAGACTCATCGAGGGAGGCCCCAAATCATTTTCATCACAACTATTCGACATTCATACAGTATCTATCATACCTCGCCTTAAACTCATTCACTGTCACAGCATCCACCACAGACTCAGGGAGCGCATTCCACTCATTCACTACTCTAAAAGTAAAGAACCCAGCTCTAACACCTTTACTAACCACACTTTTGCCCAGTTTCCATGGATGTCCCCTAGTCCTCCCACAACCAGCCCTGTTCTCAAAAATATCTTCTGAATTAATTTTATAGAAACCCTTCAGTAATTTGAATGTCTCAATCATATCTCCCCTCCTCCGCCTATCAACCAATTTTTGCAACCCACAAATCCTCAACCTGTTCTCATACGGTTCATTCCACAGACCTGCTATCATCTTGGTCACTCGCCTCTGGATCCTCTCCACCTCCTCCCCATCAAGAAGAAACCTAGGTGACCAAATCTGAGCACAGTAGTCGAGATGAGGTCTTATCAAGGCTCGATACAGAGGAACAATAACCTGCTTGTCTCTGCTTGTCAACGTATTCTTCAGCAACCAAGTGATTTGATGAGCTGATTTGGCCACTTTTGCAATGTGTCCCCTAAATTTCAATTCCTTATCCACCAACACTCCTAAATCTCGTGCCTCATCAATTTCCTGGAGCACGGTTCCACCAATGCAGTAAACTGCCTCCCATCTTTTCACCCCAAAATGCATAACCTTACATTTTGCCACATTAAATTGACATCCATTCTCCCTAGCCCAGACCTCCAATCTATCCAAATCATCCTGCAAAATTTTGACGTCATCTGCATTCACTATTGCCCTACCCAACTTTGCATCATCCGCAAACAAATGAACTGTTCCTCTCAGATCCTTTCCTATATCATTTATGAACAAATTAAACAGCAGTGGTCCAAGAACAGATCCTTGTGGTACACCACTAGTCACAGGCCGTCTTGTGGACTCTACTCCTGAGTAAACCACTCTCTGATATCTCTCCGTCAACCACCCTCCTATCCATCTCACCAACCCTATGTCCATTCCCATATGCTGCAATTTACTGATTAGAATTCCATGTGGTATCCTGTCAAAGGCCTTAGCAAGGTCCAGCAGAATCACTGTAAACCCATTACCCTTATCCAGTTCAGCCGTCACTGTGTTATAATACGTGAGCAAGTTACTGAGGCATGACCTACCCTTCACAAAACCATGCTGTCCCCGATACAGTATCCCATTTTCTTCTATCCAATCTTGTATTTTCCTCTTGACTATTTTCTCTAAGACCTTGATAATGATTCCTGTTATGCTGATTGGCCGGTAATTTTCAACAGCAGCCTTGGAACCACCTTTGTGCAGTGGAACTATTTTCCCCTCTTTCCACCCCCTTGGGACTGACCCAGTCCTGAGGCTCAAATTAAACATAATGGTTAAGGGTACTGACAATTCTTTTGCCGCTTCACGTACGACACGAGCTGGTATACCATCCAATCCCACAGATGTATTGACATTGAGGTTCTGTAACAGACTAGTTACCTCTACCTCATTCATCACAATTCCAGTATAAGCTGTTGGTTCCTCCATTTCCGCAAGGCCACCACCTGGATGATATACTCTTGCAAAGTGCTCGCTCAGTAATTCCACAACATCGACTGATTCAGTTACCTCCCTACCCTCAGCATTTTTTAAGATCATTCTACCATGAGCATTTTTCCTTTTACTTGCAACATATTGAAAAAACTGTTTGGGATTCTCTTTAGCCTGCATGGCCAATTTCCTTTCGTAATCTGCTTTTGCTTTTCTTACCACCCTTGTTACCATCCTGGCCTGAGCTTTATACTGTTCATGCACCTGATGGTCACCCTTCTCCTTAAATTCCCTCCACAATTGTTTCTTTTTTTGCAGCTCAAGCTTAATAGTGTTATTTATCCATTTAACCCCTACCTGATTTATTATTCGGACTCTTGGTATACAGTCAACCATTGCCTCCTGCAAACAGTTCTTGACCACCTCCCATGCACCATCAACATCCAGCCCTTGCAGTTTTACATGCCATGGCATTGAGCCAAGCACACACCTAAGCTTGTCATACTTACCAGCCCGATAATTCCACATATACCCTGTCTTAATTGTAAATTCGACTCCTTTAGCCACCTCCCAAGTCATGACCTTATGGTCACTCTCACCAATTGGTGGCAACAAGGTCATGTTCGTTACAGCCACATTCTCAGTTGCAATTACTAGGTCCAGCACTCTCTGCCCCCTGGTATTTTCCAATACATGTTGCCGTAGATAGTTGTCCCTTAATAACTGCATAAAATCCAATTCCTTCCTCCCATGTGCCCTCTCCTCTTTCCAGTCAATATTACCATAATTGAAATCACCCATAATAATTACCCTCTTTCCATTCATTTCTTCTATTTGCTTATGCATACTATTCCCACCATCCACTCCATCACCCGGTCTATAGCAGCACCCAATTGTATATTTTGTTCTGCTAGATTGTATCTCACACCAAACAGCCTCAAATGTGCTTTTTTCCCCATCCTGCAGTTCAACTTCTATACTCCTTGGCTGAAGCTCATCAGCTATCATCAATAACACTCCTCCCCCCTTTTTATTCACCCTGTCACTCCTGAACACGCTATACCCATCGCATTCAATCCCACTAGCTTTATCATCTTCTGTCAGCCATGTTTCACTAATACCGACAACCTGTGGCCTGGAAGTGCCAACCATGGCCAAAAACTCTTCCTTCTTGTTCCTAATACTCCTGGCATTAGTGTACATGAATCGCAGAAGCCCATTTGTCCCATCCCTACTTTGATTCCTTATACTAATTATCCCATTCTGATTTGTTGTCCGTCGTACTCGCCCGGGCATAATATACTCATTCATACACTTAACTGCCCCCCCTAAAGTCTGCATATCTACTCCCCCCCCTCTTAATAAATCTAGTTTCCCTGAGTCTGTACATCCACTTCCACATCATTCATCAACACTCTTTCAAGTCTCCGTACACCAACTCCATTCAAATGTAACCCATCCATAACTTATAACTAGCTATGCAATCTATTTGGCCTTGTTGTAGAGTTTTCTCTTTTCCCTCCCCAGACATACTTAAAAGGTCTGAACCCAAATCATATTTTTCCACCCCTTCGCCACATATATAACCATGTTCGAAGACATTCATATCTGTATCACGTTTGTATACCACAGCTGAATGTTTACACACATTCTTCCATTCCTTCCTTGATGATCTAGTTTCCCTGACTCCCTGTATTAGGTCTTATACCAAGAAGCAATTTCTCCAGTCTTATGATGCCAAATGAATTCAAGTGCAGGCCATCCCTCTTATAGAAGTCCTTTCTGCCATCAAACTCACTTCACACATATAAAAACTCGCATCCATTTCTTCTATAGCCCTATGCATGAAATAATTTGCTATCATTACCCTCCCTCACATTTCTTTCTAATAAATCAACAAAAATCACATTTCATTCAGAGCTTTCTAACATCATCTTTTCATGAGATAGTCTCGAACTCAACCTCAATATTATTTGAATAAGCAACAAAGGAAACTTAATTTCGAACAAACAGCGAACCTTTTTAAAACTCAAGCATATGCTGTTCTTAAGAAGACCGAAGCAAAATTAGGGAATATTAACAAAAAGAAATTTATTCTGATCCTCTCTTTTAGAGTTACACGGTGATCAGCATTCATTTTAAAAATTTATGGAATTTCAAAACGTTTTAAAACTCAAGCATATGCTGTTCTTAAGAAGACCGAAGCAAAATTAGGGAATATTAACAAAAAGAAATTTATTCTGATCCTCTCTTTTAGAGTTACACGGTGATCAGCATTCATTTTAAAAATTTATGGAATTTCAAACCGTGTTAAAAAAAAACTTTTTTATTATCCGACGTTTCGATCTTCACATCAAGATCATCATCTGGAGCATAGATTAATATACAAGACAAGCTGAGTTACATTATTAACTATGTTATCGATACCTGTGGTATCAACCTATCTAATGACGCTTTAAACAAAAACGAAATCTCTATACTTAACAAAGGTTTAAATTTTGCTATAGCACCAAAATTGATATCACTTCAAACAAATCCAAACATAGTAATAAATAACCAGACCCAACAAAGGAAATGCCACCGTTATTTTAAACCGTACCACTTATGTAGAAAAAATGAATCTGCTGGTCTCTGACAATAACACATACAAATTAGTTAACTACAACCCAACCAACAGAATAAAAAACAAAACAGAGAAACTACTTAAGTCAATTACCACTTGGCCCGAAGATACGGTCAAAAAACTATTTCCTCACTACGCGCGCTCCCCAAGAATTTATGGGCTACCGAAAATTCACAAAGAAAACATACCGTTAAGACCTATAGTTGAAGGAATTGATAGCACAACGTATCACTTAGCCAAAAAATTAGCAGCAACACTCAAGGAGTTGGTAAGTCATTCCCCCTCCTATATCAAAAACACACAACACTTCATAAACACCATCAAAGACATTACGTTAGAAAAAGATGATTTATTAGTCAGTTTTGATGTCTCTGCCCTCTTCACGAATGTCCCAATCAATGACACAATCCTTCTCCTACAGAACAAATTCCCTCCAGATATCACGGCACACTTTGCACATGTATTACGGTCGGGTTATTTTGTATGGCAAAATGCCTTCTACTTACAAAAAGAAGCCGCAGCTATGGGCTCGCCATCCCCCCCCCCATTGCTAACTTTTACATGGAACATTTTGAGCAACTTGCCTTAGGTTCTTCCCCTTTAAAATCCAAAGTCTGGCTTAGATACGTTGGCGATGTTTTCGCGATCTGGTCCCATGGCCGCCAGACATTAGACACATTCCTTAGCCACCTAAACAAACAACACAAACACATACAATTCACAATTGCAATTGAAAAACACAACATACTTCCATTTCTGGATACACTTGTCACACGTCTTCCCTCTGGCAATCTTTCCTTCGCTGTTTACCGGAAACCGACACATACGGGACAATATATACATATAAACTCAACACAAAAACTAGGTGTCATCAACATGCTAAAAAACAGGGCGCAGACGATCTGTTCCAACGAACAGGCACTAAACGACAAATTTAAAATTATCTTTAATGCTTTCCAAAAAAACGGATACAGCCAAAACACTATTAACAAAATTCTCTATAAAACCTCAATGAAAAACAAAGACAAACCAGACTACAGTAAAATTATAACCATTCTCTACATTAAAGCAACATCAGACAAAATAAACAGAGTACTACAAAAACACAACCTCAAAGCCACCTTTAAACCTCCTGCAAAATTAAAAAGCTTACTCAACTCATCCAAAGACCCACTCCCTCCACTAGCCCACCCTGGAGTATACCGAATTTATTGTACTTGCAACATACCATATATAGGAGAAACAGGATGCACAATTCCTATCAGACAAAAAGAACATAAACAACACATTAAATATAATAATTATGATGAAGCTGGCCTTTCTGATCATGCCCTGAATTCCTTACACAGAGTTGACTGGAAAAGCACTAGCTGTCTACACTAAAACATGGTATGAACGGAAATTTAAGGAAGCATGTGAGATTATTATCAACCACCCCAATCTGAACAATAATGATGGTCTAAAAATCCCAAACATATGGAAGGTATATATTTGACCCATGGAACGTTCCTCACTAAGAACAACTATAAACAGGACTGTAGAAAATCCAGTATCCTAAAAGCAAAAATAAGAATTGTAATACTAAAAATAGGACATCATTGTTTCTGACAGAAAACTCTGAAAGAATGTTTATTCCTGTCATTGTAAATAGAATTTAGCTTGATGTAATTTTTTTTTCACATATTCATGCCAGTAGAATATTATTATTATTATTATTCGTGATGCCTCCAAGGTGTCCGAAGACTCATCGCAGGAGGATACCTACTATACAACTGTCTAGACCACTACACGGAACCTCTAATACCAATCATCTCCATCAATGCCATCTACCGTCCAACACAACTACCACCACAACTAGTATTTTTTTTTTTTGTCTGTAAATTGCGTGTGTTCTGAAGGGCCGATTTGTCTGTGTGCTGGATGAAAAATCCAAGTTTCAGGGAGAAAAAACCCTGCTACCTCTGTATGAGATCGACTAACTCACCTTCATGAATAACATGTGATCAAATCATTGTTTCTTTAGCTTACAGTTAATAATGTAACTCAGCCTGTCTTGTATATTGATTTATGCTCCAGATGATGATCTTAATGTGAAGATCGAAACGTCGGGATAACAAAAAGTTTTTTTTAACACGGTTGTAAATTCAATAAATTTTTAAAATGAAATTTATTCTGACATTTTGCTCTTTTTTTTTTCTAGGCAGGCTGGCCATTTTTCTGATGACAAGAAATAATTTATAGTATGGAAGTTCTTATTTTGTCCTTCTATTAACAACAGACTATAACAATATGATTAAATGACTAGAAATATATATACTGTATAATATATGTTTCTATTGATCTACCCTGCATCCTGGCCTCAATAACACTGATTTGGTTGGCCAAGTGGTTAGCTTATCCATAAAATATATTGTGGGTTCAAATCCCACTGCTCGCATGGATGTTTATTATTGTCCTTAGCAGAGCCATATACTAACACTCTTTCCGAGGAGGTGGAGCCCGAGGTGCTAGATTCCTGCAGGGGACCTCGCTCATTGTTTGGGGCCCTCCAGCTATAGCTTCATGCACCTGTGCATAAGTACGGCACTGATCCTTGGGTGTGAATTTCATTCCCTGGTGTGAAACCACCTACCTGCTTATTGGAGGTCTGAAGTGAAGGTCTTTGGATTCATGTGAAAGATTAAATAAATAAATATATAATTAATAAAAATAGAAACAATCCTTAGCTCATCCACAGTATTATAGGATGGATGCATGCTCAAACCGCCTCTCAAAAAGCATCATTTGGGTAAAATTTATTTCCATCCTGTCCTATGCACTCATTCTGATGTATTACCATCTGTAGATAACATTTTGACAGCTGGCCGTAGTGCCAAAATAGTATCGTCACCCATCAGCTAAATGACGATGACTTTTCAGCAGTCAAGTACAGAACACTACCAAGAAGCAATGTATGTAATCATATTACCAGCACCCTTGGCATATTCCCCAATGCCAAGCCTTTCCTACACTACCCATACAAGATAAAGTGATATTCACTTGGTTGCATATGCATTCTTAACAACTGATTTATGTGATTTGATCTCAGTATTTTGTTTTTATTTCTTATTTAATATTATTTATTTATTTATTTTTTGTGTTTGTGTTATGCAGGGCCACTCTTGCCTGGATCTAAGAGTGGTACTGCTCATGTGTATGGTATGATGCTTGGAGATCAAGGTTATGTGGAGTTCAGTATATAACATTCTGGCTCAAACTTTTACAGTGATCGGCAATTGACTGATTCTGAGAATCCATTGATGCTAAAAAAAGGCTGTACATTCCTAAAGGAATGTACAATTTCAACTGAGCATGAATGTACCATTATGCCATAACTGCACAACCAAACTGTTGCTTATTATGTCAGCCTGTGATATCATTAGAACTCTTTACCACACTCCCCTCCCCTTCCCATAATTTTGCAGTCTATGATAATGCCTCACAAGAACTCTTAATCACAGTTCCCCTCCCTTTGCCATAATTTTCGCAGCCTATGATAATGCCTCACTACAACTCTTAAACATTATTCTCCATCCCCTTCCATAATTTTTGCACACAGTATGTGGGGCGAGTCTGGAAAGTTTAGATAAACACCTAGAACAACAATGATATTAAAGCAATTGATATAACCACAAAAAAGAACACATGAGGATATAAGAGTATAAGAACATAAGTTACCTTCATAACTCTGCTATCAGTATGTTCTTTCTTGTGGTTATACCAGTTGCTTTGATATCGTTGTTCTAGGTGTTTATCAGAATATTACAGACCCCCCCCTCACATATGCAATACAATAAAAAATAAAAAACATCATGATACATTTGATGTTTACACAAGATATGTGCACTCTGCTCCAGTATGTGTTCCTAAGGGGGTAAAAATCTATTTTTAATCAAGCAAATGGGAAAATGATCAAACTGAAAAATCAAAGGCTTCTCATAAACTGAACACAGTATATGTTACAGTTTGCCATTGCTTCGTTTAGGAAATTTTTTTGTTCTCTATTTATTATTATTATATTAAGGGCATCTTCATGGAATATCTGAAGACTCATTGCAGGAGACCCAAACTACCCATACAATCTATCATACCTCTCCTTGAACCCATTAACAGACAAAGCACTCACAACTGACTCTGGCAACCCATTCCACTCATTCACAACTCTCCAAGCAAAATATTTAGTTCTAACATCCTTACTAACCAGATCTTGATTCAACTTCCAGGCCTGGTTGGCTGAGTGGTTAGCATACCCGCACTCCAGCCAAAAGGTTGCGAGTTCAAATCCCGTCGTGGGCATGGATGTTTGTGATAATCTGTGAAAATACTAGTGATGATGGTGGTAGATGGCGTCACTGCAGATGATGATAGCGTTGGTAGTTGCAGTTCGTTGTAGTTGGTGGAAAGTAGTAAGTTGTAGAGTAGGTGCCCTCCCTCAATGAGTCATTGAACTCCCTGGAGGGCTTACATAATAATAACGATAATGATCGCTTGTTCTGGCTCACTCCAGCAAAGAGCTGAAACATTTCCACTGCATCAATCCTATAAAACCCTTTAAGCAACTTAAATGTTTCTATCATATTCCCTCTTTTTCTTCTCAAAATCAACTTCTGCAATCCACACACACCTTCAATTTACCTTCATAGGGAACATTCCACAGACCACTCAAAATCTTGGTCACTCACTTCTGAATCAAGAGTTTTGGATTTGGTTATAGCATCAGAAGAGTTGAAAATAACTGAGATGACATCTATCCCACCAGCTGGAAAAAGTGACCATATGGTTTTGACTTGGAAAATGAATAGACATGCAGGTGTGTTAAAGAGACGAGAATGTGTGTGGAATTATAAAGCAGGTGATTATAATAGTCTTAGACGTCAACTTGGAGAAGTTACGTGGAGGGAGAATTTGGAAGACCAGGATATCATTAGTGCTTCGGAAATTGTAAAGGAATATTTGTTAGCAGCAATGGTAAGCTGTATTCCACGAGTGAAGAAGAGGATGCAATTTGGAGTAAAGTGGATGATAAACAATATTATACTGGAACTGCATGTGAAAAAGAGGCTGTGGAAGAGATATAAGGAGGCAGGTGAAGAGAAGATGCATGAAGAATATAAGAGACGGGCCAGCAGAGTGACTAGTATGGTAAGGAGGGCAAAACTGGAATATGAGAAAAGATTGGCCCTTAGATCCAAGAAAAATCCTATGGCATTTTTTAGCTATGTGGCCAGTAGGAGGAGAAATGACTGTGGGAGAATGTCATTGTGGGATAAAAATGGGAATAGAGTGACTGATGCAGAAGACATAGTGGAATTGTTCAATGAAAACTTTATTTGAGTATTTCATCCTGGAGGTGTCAATTTGAATACTAGAGGGATAGGGCAAGTTCAATGTTTAGAGGTGCAAGGAGAGTGTGTGTGTTCCAAATACTGAGTACTCTGGATGTCAGTAAAGCAGTGGGAATGGATGGTATTTCACCATGAGTTTTGAGAGAATATGCTAAAGAACTGAGAGCTCCTTTGACCTGGCTTTTCAACGAAAGTCTGGCTATGGGAAAGGTGCCCAGGGAATGGAAGGAAGGTAAGATAATGCCATTGTATAAGGGCAGTAGCAGACTGGAAGTGTCTAATTATAGGCCAGTTTGTGTGTCATCAGTAGTTAGTAAGATCTTGGAGAAAGTATTGAGGGACCGTATACAGCATTGGACAGATGAGGGTAATGTTATCTGTGAGAGTCAACATCGATTTGTGAAGGGGCTCTTGTTTTAGCAATATGCTAGCCTTTTATATTAAAGTTACAAGAACAATAGATGAGGGAAAGGCATATACTGCCATATTCCTAGAATTAGCAAAGGCATTTGACAGGGTGCCACATAATAAGCTGATATTCAAGTTGCAGCACATGGGTCTGGATATCAGATTGGTCAACTGCATTCATGATTGGCTGTCCGATAGGTATCAGAGAGTTGCATATGGTGGAGCAATATCAAAGAGGCAGAAGGATACAAATGCAGTTCCATAGGGATTAGTACTGGGACCTATATTGTTTAACCTTTATATCAATGACATTGCCAGTGGATTGCAAGGGATATTCAGTTGTTTGCAGATGATGCGAAACTGGGAAGGATTATTAGTAATAGTGCAGATGTTGTAGCCCTGCAAGAGGATTTGAATAAGCTAGATAGATGGGCAAATGAATGGTGGTAGAAGTTTAATGCAGCAAAATGTAAGGTCTTGAGGTTTGGGAAACATCGATGGGATGCTGCATATTGTATGGGAGGAGTTATAATGGAGGAAGTAGGGGAGAGAAGAGATCTGGGGTTAATGATTGATAGAAACCTGAGATTTAGGGAATATATTGCAAAGGTGGTGAAGGTAACAGAGAGGATTGCTGTCAATAATGAGAAGGACATTGACCTGCAGAGATAAAATGGTTATCATTCCGTTGTATTAGACTCTGATCAGACCACACTTAGACTATTGTTCTCAGATCTGGTCCCCAGGATTTGAATGGGATAAATTAACTGCAAAGATGGTTTCAGGACTGTACAATGTTAGTTATGAGGATCGGCTGAGGGAGTGTGGACTGCATAGTTTGGTGGATAGAAGAAGGAGAAGTGATATGATTGAGACTTTTAAACTGTTGAGAGGTGGTTACAGGGTTGACACTGGGGAGTTCTTTCGCTTGGTTGAACAGCGGGAAGGAGTCATGACAAGGGGCCATCCCTTGAAGTTACGAAAGGAAACTGTGAGAAAGAGGGTGAGGAGTGGTTTCTTTGCATGGAGGGTGGTTGAATCATGGAATGCATTGCCTGATAGAGTGGTGAGAGGGAGAACAGTCAATGCGTTTAAGGAGTGGTATGATAGACTTTGTGTTTCCTAGGAGGGACCTCCCTCGATGAGTCTTGATAGACTTGTGTTTCTTAGAAAGGACCTCCCACGATGAGTCTTTTGACTCTGTGGAGGCTTGAATAATAATAATAATAATAATCTTCTCAACCTCTTCCTCATTCCCAAGAAACCCAGGAGACCAAATTTGAGCACAATAATTCAGATATGGACATATCAAGGTGTCATAAAGAGGAATAACTTCCTTATCTCTACTTGTTAATGTGTTCTTCAACAGCAAGTAATTTTATGGGCTACCTTAGCAGTAAGTCCTGTAAACTTTAACTCTCTGTCTTATCCCCCCTTCCCTTCCAAATCTCTAACTTGATCTCTTTCCTGGAGTACAGTGCCATCAATGTAATACATCAATGTGATATCTTGTAATCTGTTTATCCCAAAATGCATAAATTTACATTTCTCCACATTAAACTGATACCCATTATCTTTTGTCCATACTGACAGCCTCTCTAAATCATCCTTCAAGCTCTTCATATTGCCTTGATTAACTATTACCCTACCTAATTTTGCATCATCATCAAACAACTGAATATTTCATTTCAGATTATTTCCTATATCATTTATGTACAAATTAAACAGCAATGGTCCCAGCACTGGCAGACCACTAGTCACCTGTTTTTGCTTGATTCTGTCCCTCCATATACCATTTTTTTGATATCTGTCTAGCAGCCACCCTCTTATCCACTCAACCAGTGTCATATCCATCTCTATTTTTTCTAATTTGCATAACAGAGTTCCATGTGGTATTCTGTCAAATGCCTTTGCAAAATCCAACAGAATCATAATGCAGCCATTTCCTTTACCCAATTCTGCTGTTCTTCTTCTTCTCTTCCGTCTAAGATGGGTTGAGTCTTCTCTTGAGCAGGATCTTCCAGTCTTCTCTATTCCTTGCTGTTCGAAAAAGTTCCTTATATGTTCTGCATCCCGAGATGTTCTTTATTAATTTCAGCCAGGTAATTCTTGGTCTTCCAGGTCTTCTTTTTTCAGTTGGAAAAGTATTGATTAGGAAGTTAGGAAGTCTGTCTGCATCCATGTGTACAGTGTCTCCAAACCATCTCAGTTGTTGTTTTCTAATTTTTTCTATTATTGTCTTTTTATACAATAATTCTTGTCTGACTGTGATGTTTGTTTTCTTTTCTATCCAACTTGTTCTATTTATTTTTCTTAAGCATTTCATTTCAAATGCCAGTTTTTTCTCCTCTCTTTTTTTAACTGTCCATGCTTCTGCTGCATAGATGACTGTTGGTATAATTATTGCTTCATATAATTTGATTTTGGCTTGTTTAGATATCTTGTTTGTTTTCCAGATTTTCTGTAATTTTCCCATGGTGGTCCATCCTATCGCTATTCTGTGTTTGATTGTTTTGAGTTCATCTATTGTTTCTGTTAGTTTTGATCCAAGGTATATGAAGTTGTCTACTTGTTCTAATTGTTCTCCATTTAGGGTGGCTGAGAAGGTAGTTCTGTTCCTCCCTATTTTCATCACTTTTGTCTTTTGTATATTTATTGTCATGTAATATGTTTTACAGGTTTCATTTAGCTTGTTGATCAACTTTTGTAGTTCATTTGGGGTTCTTGCAAGAAGGACGAGATCATCCGCATATTATTTATGTTTAAACCATTGACATTGATTCCAGGCTCATTGTCTATTGCTTTCTTTACAACTTCTTCTAGATATATATTGAATAGGCATGGGGATAATGGACATCCTTGCATTACTCCTTTTTGGATCTCTATGGGTTCTGTTGTGAGTGTGTCCTTTTTAATTATAGCATTTGTCTTAGAGTAATATTTTATCAGAAACTGTATTATATATTTGTCTATTGCTTTTTCTAGTAGAATTTTGAGAAGGATTTCTCTGTTGATGTTATCGAAAGCTTGTTTAAAGTCCACAAAACAACAATATACTTCTTTATGGTCTTCCCAGCTGAGTTCTGCTAGTTGGTGCAATGTGAAAATTTGGTCTATTGTTGAATAGTTTCCTCGGAAACCAGCTTGTTCTATGCCTATCATTTCTTTGTAGGTGTTTTTTAATCTATTTTGTATAATTCTTATGAATATTTTATAGCTGTGAGGGAGTAAATTGATTGGTCTGTAATTTCTGCAGTCTCTTTTGTCTCCTTTCTTGTATATTGGGATGATCTTTCTAGTTCTCCAGTCATCTGGGATCTCTCCTGTTTGTAGTATTTTATTGAATAGGGTTGTTAAATATTCTATTGATATGCTGCCTCCATATGACCACAGTTCAGTAGGGATAGTATCAATGCCTGGTGCTTTATTGTTTTTCATCTGTTTTATTGCATATCTAACTTCTTCTTGTAAAATTTTTGGGTGATCATTATTTCTTCTATTGTTGGCATTGTAGTTTTGTTTCCTTGGTGGAAGATAGTCTTAAAATGGTTTGACCAGATTTTTCTTATATATTCAATATTCCCGGTTTCAGTCATCTTGTTGTTCATCATTGTTACTGCTTTTGCTGAGAATTCCTTTGTAATTTCTCTTACAGTATCATGGAAGACTTTTAGGTTGTTTTGTTGGTATGCTTCTTGGCATTTCTTAGCTTTTTCTTCTAACGATTTTTCTTTGGCTTTTTTGCATAGGTTATCAACTTTATTTTTTAGTGCTCTGTATTTTTCTCTATTCTCTTCATTGTTTTGTTGGTTTACAAGTATCTTGGCCTCTCTTTTCTCTTCTATGGTAGCTATGATTTTTTGGGTTATCCACTGTTTGTTTATTTTGGGTTTGGAACCTAGAGTATCTTTTGCAGTTGATAACACTGTTTCTTTTCCTTCTTCCCAGTATTTTCCGCTGTTCTGGAAGATGGAGGGTTTTAATTTCAAGCACATCTGTTCTAAAAATCGACGTCTGCTTGAGCTATCTTTTAGTTTTGATAGGTTGATGTTTTCTTCTTTTCTGATATTATTTTTCCTGTTGAATTTTATCTTCACTTTTGCAGTTAATATTTCGTGGTCAGTGTCAAAATCAAAACTTCTTAATGTTCGTACATTATATACTGATCTTTTCCATTGTTTGTTTATGATGATATAGTCTATGCAGTTCTTTATATTACCATCTGGGGGATGTCCATGTATATTTATTATTAGGGCATTGATAGAACAATGTGTTTGTAATCATTAGATCGTTTGCTTTACAGAAGTGGAGTAAGTGTTCTCCTCTGTCGTTAAGCTCTCCGTATCCAAATTTCCCCATCACATCTTTTTTGTCTGCTGTGAACTGTCCTATTTTAGCATTAAAATCTCCCATCACTATCATGAGTTCTCTATTTTTGGGATTATCTATTTCCTGTTGTAGTTCTTCATAGAAATTTTCTATTTCTTCCTCTGAATGGTTACTGTCTGGTGCATATATTTGGATTATTTTAATTGTTTGACCTTTTTCTTTTGTTTGAAGTTTGGCTGTTATTATTCTAGGAGACACTGGGTTTATTTCAATTACTGAGTGTGTAAGTTTCCTTTCAATTAGTAATTCAACTCCTTCTCTGTGTATGTTATCTTTTCTTCCTGAGAAGTACAGTCTTCCTTCTGGTAAATCCATGAATCCATCTCCACACCAATGTGTCTCTGATAAACCTAAAATACTCCATTTCAGTCTTTTTAAATTTTACTGGACTAATTGCAATTTTCCAGGTCGGTATAGTGATCTTATGTTGAGGGTGGCTACATGTTTCACATCCTTGGCTGACCACATTGCTGATTTCTCACCTACTCTATGTGGTCTTTGAGTAGGCGTGTCGGTTGTCCCGTACGCAGTGTAATTTTATACAGTAACTCTGCTGTTACTGTATAAAATTATAATAAATTACTAAGGCATGATCAACCCTTCACAAAACCACATGGCCCTTCATACAGTATCATATTTTTATCCATGCATTCTTAAGTTCTCTTTTTGACCAGTTTTTTCAGTCCTTTTATTACCACACACCTGAGATACTGATTGGTCTATAATTTGCTACTGTAGTCTTAGAACTTCCCTCATGCAAGGGAATTATCTTGCCCTCTTTCCATTCCCTTGGAACTCTATCAGAGCTCAGACTTAAATTAAAGAGCCTAGTCAGAGTCATTGCCAGTTCCTTGCACATTTTTCCAAAACCCGAGCTGATACCACCACTGTAATCCCACAGCTATATTTACATTGAGCTTCTGCAATATTCTAAGAACCCACAATTCATTCACCCTCTGCTCCCAGATCAGTGTCTGTCACATATGTTAAAGCAGTAACCTCACTAGGATGATATACCTTTCCAAAGTGGTCACTCAGTAACTCAACTATTTTATCTGCTTCTGTCACCTTGTGACCATCATCATCACTCATTAAGGTTAATCTTCCATAGTCATTCTTCCTCTTACTTGCCACATAACAAAAGAACTCTTTGTGATTTCCTTCGGGGATGCTTAGCTAGATTCTTCTCATAATCTTATACAATGGAAAAGACATATAAACTGGTTGTTATCAGGTAGATATGGAAGAGATTTTTCATAGAATTGGAGAGGGAAGTAGAACAAGAGGCCATTGCTGGAAACTGTATAAGGAGAGTGTGAGCAAAGGAGTGAGAAGCAGGGTCTTTGCATGGAGGGTGGTTGGTGAATGGAATGCATTGCCCGAGTGTGTTGTGAATGTGGACACATTGAATCAGTTTAAGATGAGGTTGAATAAGCATTGTATGCAATAGTGAGTACCTCCCACAATGAGTCTCTGACTCCATAGAGGTTAGGCATTGATAATAATAATAATAATAATAATAATAATAATAATAATAATAATAATCTGATTTTGCCTTCCTTGCCATGCTGGTCATTTTTCTTGCCTGAGTCTCATACTGTTCATGAGTTTGCTGATCACCTTTCTCTTTATATAACCTCCACAGCATTTTCTCCTTCTGCAGCTCTTGCTTAATGATATTACTTATCCATCTAACTCCTACCTGATTAACCGTTCTTACCTTAGTTAACTATACAATTTAATATCGCTACCTCTAGATGACTCTTAACTATCTCTTATGCACTACAAACATCCTTATCCTGCAGTGTTTTTTTATGCCATGGCACAGATTTAAGCTTCTTCCTAAGCTTGTCATAATTACCTGCCTTGTAGTTCCACATATACTTCTTGACAGAATATTCCTAATTTTTAACAATGTCCCAAGTCAACACTGCATGGTCAGATTCACCAATCAGAGGTATTTATTATTTTATTATTATTATTATTATTATTCAGGCCTCCATGGAGTCAAAAGACTCATCGTGGGAGGTCCTTCCTAAGAACATAAAGTCTGTCAAGACTCATCGAGGGGAGGTCCCCCCCCCTAAGAAACACAAAGTCTATCATACTACTCCTTAAACCCATTGACCGTTCTTGCCCTCACCACTCCATCAGGCAATGCATTCCACGGCTCAACCACCCTCCACGCAAAGAAACCACTCCTCACCCTCTTGCTCACAGTTTCTTTTCATAACTTCCAGGGGTCGCCTCTTGTCATCACTCCTATCTGCTGTTCAACCAAGCGAAAGAATTCCCCAGTGTCAACCCTGTAACCACCTCTCAACAGTTTAAAAGTCTCAATTATATCACCTCTCCTTCTTCTATCCACCAAACTCTGCAGTCCACATTCCCTCAGTCGATCCTCATAACTATCCTCGTACAGTCCTGAAACCATCTTTGTCATCCGTCTTTGTATTCTTTCCACAGTTAATTTATCCCCTTCAAATCCTGGGGACCAAATCTGAGAACAATAGTCCAAGTGTGGTCTGATCAGAGACATACAACGGAATGATAAACCTCTTATTTCTGCAGGTCAGTGTCCTTCTCATAATTGCAGCAATCCTCTGTGTTATCTTCACCACCTTTGCAATATGTCCCCTAAACTTCAGGTTTCTATCAATTATCAACCCCAGATTTCTTGTCTCCTCTACTCCCTCCAGTATAACTTCTCCCATAGAGTATGCAGCATCCCATCGATGTTTCCCAAACCTCAAGACCTTACATTTTGCTGCATTAAACTTCTACCACCATTCATTTGCCCATCTATCTAGCTTATTCAAATCCTCTTGCAAGGCTACCACATCTGCACTATTACTAATAATCCTTCCCAGCTTCGCATCATCCGCAAACAACTGAATATCTCCTTGCAATCCACTGGCAATGTCATTGATATAAAGGTTAAACAATATAGGTCCTAGTACTGAGCCCTGTGGCACCCCACTTGTAACCCTCTGTCTCCTTGAAATTGCTCCACCATACACAACTCTCTGATACCTATCAGACAGCCAATCCTGAATCCAATTGACCAATCTGACATCCACACCCATGTGCTGCAACTTAAATATCAGCTTATCATGTGGCATCCTGTCAAATGCCTTTGCTAAGTCTAAGAAAATTGCAGTATATGCCTTTACCTCATCTAATGTTCTTGTAACTTTATTATAAAAGGCTAGCATATTGCTAAAACAAGAGTGCCCTTTCACAAATCCATGTTGACTCTCACAGATAACATTACCCTTATCTTCTCAATGCTGTATACGGTCCCTCACTACTTTCTCCAAGATCTTAACAACTACTGATGACACACAGACTGGCCTATAATTAGACACTTCCAGTCTTTTACCACCCTTATGCAATGGCACTATCTTACCTTCCTTCCATTCCCTGTGCACCTTTGCCGAAGCCAGACTTTCATTGAAAAGCCAGGTTAAAGTCACTGTCAGTTCCCTAGCACATTCTCTCAAAACTCGTGGTGAAATACCATCCAGTTCCAAAGACATCCAGAGTACTCAGTATCTGAAACACACTCTCCTCCTGTACCTCTAAACCTCGAACCAGCCCTATCCCTCTAGCATTAAAACTGACTCCTCTAGGATGAAATACTCCAATAAAGTGTTCATTGAACAATTCCACTATGTCCTCTGCATCAGTCACTCTATTCCCATTTTTATCTCACAATATCATTCTTCCACAGTCATTTCTCCTCCTACTGGCCACATAGCTAAAAAATTCCCTAGGATTTTCTTTTGATCTTAGGGCCAATCTCCTCTCATATTCCAATTTCGCTTTCCTTGCCACACTAGTCACTCTTCTGGCCTGAGTCTTATATTCTTCATGCATTCTCTCTTCACCTGTCTCCTTATATCTCTTCTATAGCCTCTATTTCACATGCAATTCCTGTTTAATATTGTTTGTCATCCACTTCACACACACACACACACACACACACACACACACATACACACACACACACACACACACACACTAATGTGGTCACTTTGTTTATTAATAGCTCTTCTGATCCTATGACGAGGTCCAATACTCTCACATCCCTAGTCTCCTCCATCACATGCTTCCTTAAATAATTATCTCTCAGTAGGTGTATAAATTCCACTTCCTTCCTGCCATGTGATCTTTCTTCTCTTAATAAAGCAATTTGATGCACTTGTCACAATGAAGTCTTCAAGTTTTTTGTTTGTTTGTACACTATTATAAATTATTACAAATTTTTAAAATAACAAGGATTTGAATAATGCTTGAACCTCTATTACAATTTCCAAAACATGCTTGAAAGTATTGTTTATTAGACACACATATTCACAAGAATATATAATAATTTTTTACTGCAAATATTTCCAACCAGAAACTAAATGGTCATCCTCAGTGCATCAGCATAATCACAAAGTGAAGCTAGAACAAAGAATGTTAATCCTATTTGGGATTAACATTTATTTTATTTTTTTTTTACCTAATAATTTTTATTGACAGGATTAACATTTACCTAAGGATGCTTGTGAACACGTGTCTAATAAATGTTATTATGCCACAGGTGCCATTAAAAAATTTTATGATTGAAAGTACATTATAATGTAAAAATGATGACAATATTTAAAACGATTCTTTTGTTCCAGGTTGCATTCTTGTGCATTGGAATTGTGACTATGTTCACTGTTATAGCCCATCACTTCATAGCTCTCATTATTCTGTGCTTATTCTTGGGACTCTTTGATGGATGCTTCATTTCTTTATTGGGACCAATTGCCTTTGATGTTGTTGGCCACAAAGGAGCATCACAAGCTATTGGCTTTCTTTTAGGATTTTGTTCTATACCTCTTACAGTTGGACCTCCAGTTGCAGGTAGGAAAATAGTATCAGTATGTGTGGGAAAGCATGAAACCATTTGTATGCAAGCTGTTAACACAATTTATTTTATAATAAATTGGGAAAGAGGGTATGCATGGTTTATGTTTGCTATTCAGTTGAAGAGGAATCCTGGCACTTCTCTTTCTGCTTAACTGACCTTATAATAATGCAATTTTGGTTTATAACTGAATCACAAAACATGATCATGTTCTATAACTGTTGCACAGCATTTTGTTTAGCATTTGATGAAAAGTAATCATGGAGTTTTGTTTTGAGAAGTGACAAAGCATGTATACGAGCTATTACTAAGAAGGGATATATGTGGAACTGTAAAACTGATGATTACAATAAACTGCAGAAGCAGCTGTATCGATGTATGAGAAATCAGTGGTGCATTGGAAGTGGTCATAAGGGGAAAAGAAGGAAGCTATAACTGATGGCATCCCCAGAGATAAGAGAATTAGATGCAGGGGGTATGAAATGAATGACTAAAGCTTTTAGAGCATGAGAAATGAAAACATAACATTTTAAAATGAAAATGTTATGAACTCATATTGTGTGAAATGTAATGAGTAGCACAAAGAACAGTCCAGGCAAGTGACAAGAATGTGTATACAGTCCCTCACTAATTTCTCCAAGATCTTAACAACTACTGATGACGCATACAAACTGGCCTATAATTAGACACTTCCAGTCTGCTACCACCCTTATGCAATGGAACTATCTTACCTTCTTTCCATTCCCTGAGTACCTTTCCCGTAGCCAGACTTTCATTGAAAAGCCAGGTCAAAGGAGCTGACAGTTCTTTAGCACATTCTCTGAAGATGAGGATGAAGAGACGTCGGAGAGTGTCCAGAGGCAACTGATCAAAATAGTTTCTGGGTTATAGATCTCTGAAATGTTGAATATGATTTAATATTAATATATTCAAATTTATATATATTTTTTTGGATTTTTATTTATTTATTTTTACATAGTCCAGAAACGCTGCTCTAGAACCCAAACATGGAACTTTTTCAAGCTTTCAGGCCTCCCAATAAGCAATCCTGTAGTCTCACACTGGACAATGAAATTCATCTCCTACCTAAAGACATTCACAAACATCCATGCCCACAGCAGGTTGTTTGGAGCAACCCATAACCTGTTGGTTGGAGAGTGAATGGTTACTTTAAGGCACAAACAATACAAATGAATACAAAATACAAAGAAAATTTGAATTAACATTAAAATGTCATGCATAGGACATTTTGTTCTGTGTGAGAGATACCAATGGGATAATATAAATTAGCACTAATCATCACTCACTAGTATCCAGCAGTATCCCTCAACTTACCCTGAGGGTATTATGTTATGACATGCAAGAAATGCATATAAAGTCATGCATATAAAGTTATGCAATGTCTAGTTGTGTAAAATGACCGAACAAATTATTATTATTATTATGTGACACCTCCAGAGAGTCCAAAGACTCATCGAGGGAGAATGTGCCAACACCATCGAATGATTGGGCTCCTTCTAACTACTAACCGTGCTCAAACCTGCTTAACTTTTTGCGAGCCATTAGAAGCAGAGGCTCTACCAAGTGACAAACCTTTGCTGGCAAATGATGTGTAAGAAACAGAAATACAAAGAAGAAAACAGATTTTTAATAAGAAATAGCAGGAACACTTTGTGCTTACCACTGAGGGTGAGAAAACTGCATCTTCTCTATCACCTGACAGAAGTTTTAAATTTTAAAAAAAATATACATATATATATATATATATCTTGCAGTTCACGAACATCTGAAAAATATTCCATATGGCTCTTATGCCTAGGATACTTGACCTCTCTGCTATAGTGTATTAGTTCCTTGGATGGATTAGATTTGCTTCTTGTTTTATTAATGTTTTATATTTTCTTTATTTTTGCATAATCTAGAAACTCTGCTCTAGAGACAAAACATGGAATTATTTTCAAACTGCTTCAAGCCTCCAATAAGCAGGAGGGTACTCAGTATGAAAAAATTCATCTCTTACCTAAAGACAGTCACAAACATTTATGTCCATGCCTATGGACATAAATGTTTGTGACTTTTGAACTTGAACCCATATTTGAACCCATAGCCTGCTGGTTGGAGAGTAGATACACTTACCACTCAGACAATCATGCAAATTAAACAGAACATGAATATTATTTTCAAACTGCTTCAAGCCTCCAATAAGCAGGAGGGTACTCAGTATGAAAAAATTCATCTCTTACCTAAAGACAGTCACAAACATTTATGTCCATGCCTATGGACATAAATGTTTGTGACTTTTGAACTTGAACCCATATTTGAACCCATAGCCTGCTGGTTGGAGAGTAGATACACTTACCACTCAGACAATCATGCAAATAAAACAGAACATGAATATTATTACCAGATGGCTACTAAGTTGCAGTGATTACAATCTGAAAGTAATCACTTACATAACTACTGTCCCATGGTTAAATCATTTTGTTCAATTTGAATTCCTGTATGAAAATTTGGTCAATAGAGTATGATTATGGTATGGTTGGAGAAATGATTATGGAAGAATGATATTGTGGGATAAAAATGGGAATAGTGTGAATAATCTAGAGGACATAGTGCAATTTTCAATGCACACTTTATTGAAGTATTTCATCCTGGAGAAGTAAATTTCAGTACTAGAGGGATAGGGAAGGTTCAAGGTTTAAAGGTGCAGGACAAGAGTATGTTCCAAATACTGAGTACTCTGGATGTCAATAAAGCTGTGGGACTGGATGGTATTTCACCATGAGTTTTGAGAGAATGTGCTAAACAACTGTCAGCTCCTTTGACCTGGCTTTTCCATGAAAGTCTGGCTACAGGAAAAGGTGCCCAGGGAATGAAAAGAAGGTAAGATAGTGCCATTCCATAAGGGTGGTAGCAGACTGGAAATGTCTAATTATTGGCCATTTTGTGTGTCATCAGTAGTTGGTAAGATCCTGGAGAAATTAGTGAGGGACCGTATACAGCATTGGGCAGATGAGGGTAATGTTATCTGTGAGAGTCAACATCGATTTGTTAAGGGGCACTTTTGTTTTAGTAATATGCTAGCCTTTTCTAATAAAGTTACAAGAGCATTAGATGAGGGAAAGGCATATACTGCCATTTTCTTAGACAGCGATAGCATTTGACAGGGTGCCACATGATAAGCTGATATTTAAGTTGCAGCACATGGGTCTGGATGTCAGATTGGTCAACTGAATTCAGGATTGGCTGTCCAATAAGTATCAGAGAGTTGTGAATGGTGGGACAGTTTCAAGGAGGCAGAGGGTTACAAGTGGGATCTCACAGAGCTAAGTACAGGGACCTATATTGTTTAACCTTTATATCAATGACATTGTCAGTGGATTGAAAGGGGATATTCAGTTGTTTGCGGATGATGCGAAGCTGGGAAAGATTATTAGTAATAGTGCAGATGTGGTAGCTCTGCAAGAGGATTTGAATAAGCTAGATAGATGGGCAAATGAATGGGGGTTTCAGTTAAATGCAGAAAATGTAAGGTCTTGAGGTTTGGGAAACATCGATGGGATGCTGCATATTCTATGGGAGGAGTTATACTGGAGGAAGTAGGGGAGACAAGAGATCTGGGGTTGATGATTGATAGAAACCTGAAATTTAGAGGACATATTGCAAAGGTGGTGAAGATAACACAGAGGATTGCTACAATTATGAGAAGGACACTGACCTGCAGAGATAAAAGGGTTATCATTCCGTTGTATAAGTCTCTGATCAGACCACACTTAGACTATTGTTCTCAGATTTGGTACCCAGGATTTGAAGGGGATAAATTAACTGTGGAAAGGGTACAGAGACAGATGACAAAGATGGTTTCAGGACTGTACAATTTTGGTTATGAGGATTGGCTGAGGGAATGTGGACTGCAGAGTTTGGTGGATAGACGAAGGAGAGGTGATATGATTGAGACTTTTAAACTGTTGAGAGGTTGACACTGGGGAGTTCTGTCGCTTTGTTGAATAGTGGGAAGGAGTGATGACAAGAGGCCATCCCTGGAAGTTACGAAAGGAAACTGTGAGCAAGAGGGTGAGGAGTGGTTTCTTTGCGTGGAGGGTGATTGAACCGTGGAATGCATTGCCTGATGGAGTGGTGAGAGCGAGAACGGTCAATGAGTTTAAAGAGTGGTATGATAGACTTTGTGTTTCTTAGGGGGGATCTCCCCTCGATGAGTCTTGACAGACTTTATGTTCTTAGGAAGGACCTCCCACGATGAGTTTTTTGACTCCATGGAGGCCTGAATAATAATAATAATAATAATAATAATGAGATGCCAACAGTTTTTTTGCCATACTCTCATCACTTGTAAACCTATGTACTGTTGACATGAGACAACATGTTATAGAGATGAAAAGGGGAGTTGAGGGTGTTGGATCTGATATCAGAAGATGTATCCATGACCAAAGTAGACAATCTGCCTCCAGTTTGGGAGAGAGACTTTGTGGTCTTCTTCTGGGAAGTTGTCAAACGTAGAGTTTTCTGTCAAAAAGGACTTTACATTCAACTATAGAGGCTGGTGACTATGAGAGAATCAGGAGTCATCTTGGAAAATGGCTTGAGAAGCAACAAGGAAAGAATACCAGTAGTGCATGACAAGTGATCAGAGATTGTTTGAGAGTAGCAGTATCAGACTGCATACTCAATGTCAGAAGGATAAACCAAGTTTTAATTAAATGGATGAGTAGAGATATAAAATAAGAGTTGCATAAAAAAGAAAATATTGTGGTGGAAATATAAAAAAAAAAGTTACATGCATATTCATGAGCAGTACAAAGTGCATGCAAGAAGGGGTCTAGTATGGTAAGGAAGGCCCAAATCAGACTATGAGAGAGAATTAGCCAAACAGGCCAAAGTAAACCCAAAAGAGTTTTTCCATTACATAGCAAGTAAAAAGAAAAATGAATATAGCATGACTTTAAACAATGCTCATGGTAGGAAGGTCATCATCATCATCAAATTCCTGATATACCCTCAAGGGGTATACAGGATATGATAGTGCTACATGAAAAATTTACATTATTACCAACTTCCTACAATTTTCCTCCAAATCAATCTATTACCTGTCAAGGCTTCAACATTGTCAGATCTTATTTTTCTACCTTCTAAGACACTTTTTAAAGTATCACTCCACTTATATCTTGGTCTTCCTCTGGGTCTTTTTCCTGCCAACCTGGCAGAGAACACTTGTTTCGCTAATCTTTCTTCGCCCATTGTATGGGGACTCATTGATTCGTGGTGTGCAAGATAAGATGCATGAGGATGGTTGCCAGGAGGGAAGATAGAAATTGTGGCTTTGGCAGTTAAGAGAGGTGAAAGCGTAGATGAGATGATTGTGATGGTGGGAACAAATGACTTGAGTGGTGGTGTAAATGGGGCAGTGAGAGATATGAGATTCCTGCTTGATGTGGTACGAAAGAAGACACAGAGAGGAAAGATAGTGTCTGTGTTGTCTAGGTATGATAATGACAAGCTGAGCAGAAGAGCAGTGATATTGAATAGCATAATAGTGATAATGTGTCAGAAGAGAGAGTTGGAATATGTGAATGCTTGGTTTGAGGGCAGAGAGGAAACATATGCGTGTGACCGCTTGCATTTGTATGATGAAGGACATTGGCATCTGGAGAGATTGCTGTTGAACAAGTCAGTGTGTCCCAGTGTGGATGGTAGCAGGAGTGGCCTCTTGTGGGAATGGGAACGTAGGAGAATGGGGACAACATCAGGTAACGTTGAGCACAGTGGAGTCTAGAGGGTATAATGCTAGGTATAGAAACAATATCATTTTTATGCTTTATACTAATGCCAGGAGTATTTGGAATAAGGGAGAGGAATTAGTGACACAGATAGCATCAGCATGGCCAAAGAATATTGGGATCACCGAGACATGGTTGACAGAAGAGGATATAATAACAGGAATGGGAGTAGCTGCATACAGCATTTTTCAGCAAGATAGGAAGGGTAAACGTGGTGGTGGAGTACTGCTTTTGATAAGTGACGACCTATGCCCTCTAAGAGTGGAGGCTTTGGAAGGCTGTGACACTAATGATTTTGAAAGCATATGGTGTGACGTGGAGGTGGGCAAGACAGGATACTTAGTGGGGTGTTGCTTCATACCAAGGAGCACAAATGATGGTGACCAGGAGATATTGAGAAAGTTGAGTGTGGCAAGTGCAAGAAGAATGATTGTTACGAGAGATTTTAACTACAGCAGTATAAATCGGGGGAGAGGAAAATGCATGTAGCAATAAGGGAATGGAATTTCTAGAATTCTTGAGTGACAAATGTCTTAAGCTACATGTAACAGAGGGAACAAGAGGTTCAAGAATTTTGGATTTGGTTCTAGCATCAGAAGAGTTGATAATAACAGATGACATCTCTCACATCAGTTGGAGAGAGTGACCATATGGTTTTGACTTGGAAAATGAACAGACATGCAGAAGTATCAAAGAGACGGGAACGTATGTGGAATTATAAAGCAGGTGATTATAATAGTCTTAGACGTCAACTTGGTAAAGTTTCGTTGAGGGAGGAATTGAAAGGCCTGGATATCTTTAGTGCTTAGGAAATTGTGAAAGAATATTTGTTAGCGGCAATGGTAAGCTGTATTCCACGAGTGAAGAAGAGGATGCAATTTGGAATAAAGTGGATGACAAACAATATCAAACAGAAACCGCATGCAAAAAAGAGGCTGTGGAAGAGATATAAGGAGGCAGGTGAAGAGAAGATGCACGAAGAATATAAGAGACAGGCCAGCAGAGTGACTAGTATGGTAAGGAGGGCAAAACTGGAATACGAGAAAAGATTGGCCCTTAGATCCAAGGAAAATCCTAGGGAATGTTTTAGCTATGTGGCCAGTAGGAGGAGAAATGACAGTAGAAGAAACACGTTGTGGGATAAAAATGGGAATAGAGTGACTAATGCAGAGAGCATAATGTAATTGTTCAATGAACATTATTGGAGTATTTCATCCTGGAGGAATCAATTTTAATACTAGAAGGATAGGGCAGGTTCGAAGTTTAGAGGTACAGGAGGAGAGTGTGTTCCACATACTGAGTACTCTGAATGTTAGTAAAGCTGTGGGACTGGATGGCATTCCACCACAAGTTTTCAGAGAATGTGCTAAGGAACTGACAGTGCCTTTGAGCTGTCTTTTCAATGAAAGTCTGGCTACGGGAAAGGTGCCGATGGAATGGAAGGAAAATAAGATAGTGCCATTGCATAAGGGCAGTAGTAGACTGGAAGTGTCTAATTATAGGCCAGTTTGTGTGTCATCAGTAGTTAGTAAGATCTTGGAGAAAGTTGTGAGGGACCGTATACATGATGAGGGTAATGTTATCTGAGAGTCAACATGGATTTGTGAAGGGGCACTCTTGTTTTAGCAATATGCTAGCCTTTTATGATAAAGTTACAAGAGCATTAGATGAGGGAAGGGCACATATACTGCCATTTTCCAAGACTTAGCAAAGACATTTGACAGGGTGCCACATGATAAGCTGATATTCAAGTTGCAGGAAATGGGTCTGGATGTCAGATTAGTCAACTGGATTCAGGATTGGCTGTCCGATAGGTATCAGAGAGTTGTGTAACGTGGAGCAATATCAAAGAGGCAGAAGGTTACAAGTGGTGTTCCACAGGGCTCAGTGCTGGGACCTATATTGTTTAACCTTTATATCTATGACATTGTCCGTGGATCGCAAGAGGATATTCAGTTGTTTGCGGATGATGCGTACCTGGGAAGAGTTATTAATAATAATGAACATGTGGTAGCCCTGCAAGAGGGTTTGAATAAGCTAGGCAGATGGGCAAATGAATAGGGGTATCAGTTTAATGCTGCAAAATGTAAGGTCTTTAGGTTTTGGACACATCGATGGGACGCTGCATACTGTATGGGAGGAGTTAAACTGAAGGAAATAGGGGTGAAAAGAGATCTGGGGTTGATGAGTGATAGAAAACTGAAATTTAGGGGACATATTGCAAAGGTAGTGAAGGTAACACAGAGGATTGCTGCAATAATGAGGACACTGACCTGCGGAGATAAAATGGTTGTATTAGACTCCGATCAGACCACACTTAGATTATTGTTCTCAGATCTGGTCCCGAGGATTCGAAGGGGATAAATTAACTGTGGAAAGGGTACAAAGGCAGATAACAAAGATGGTGTCAGTTATGAGGATCGGCTGAGAGAGTGTGGACTGCAAAGTTTGGTGGATAGAAGAAGGAGAGGCAATATGATTCAGACTTTTAAACTGTTGAGAGGTGGTTACAGAGTTGACAATGGGGAGTTCTTTCACTTGGTTGAGCAGTGGGAAGGAATCATGACAAGGGGACATCCCTGGAAGTTACAAAAGGAAACTGTGAGAAAGATTGTGAGGAGTGGTTTCTTTGCACGGAGGGTGGTTGAACCATGGAATGCATTGCCTGATGGAGTGGTGAGATTGAGAACGGTCAATGAGTTTAAGAAGTGATATGATAGACTTTGTGTTTTCTAGGTGGAAACTCCCTCGATGAGTCTTTATAGACTTGTGTTTCTTAGAAAGGACCTCCCAAGATGAGTCTTTTGACTCCATGGAGGCCTGAATAATAATATTAATAATTCTGTTTAAGTGACCATACCACCTGAGATTAGCTCTGTTAATGCATTCCTGGATGCTGACAATGTCGAATTCTTTCCTAATATCCTTATTTTTAATATCATATTGCCATTAATGCCATCTGTTCATGCCCCTAATCTTTCTCAGGACTCTCATGTCTACGCTCTCTAGTCTTTGCTCAAGTATTTTATTTCTAACCCCCCTCTCTGATCCATAAGTTAAAATTGGTTTCAACACTGTCTTGTATACAGCTAATTTAGCGTTTAGGCTAATTTCTCTCTTATTGCATATAAATTTATTCAGTTGACTTCCTACTATACCAGCTTTGTTGATTCTGTTGTCTATTTCCATATTTCATTTACCATCGTCACTAAAAATCATGCCTAAGTAGCTGAAATGTTTTACTTGTTCAGTAGATTCTCCATTCACCATGCAGTTGATATTTTCAATGCTTCTGCCTTGTCTTTTTAATGCTGAACTTCATACTATACAACAGTTATTCAATTTAGTCAGGGAATCTTTCAGACTTGTAGTGGATTTATTTAGAAGTACAGCAATCCCTCAATTAATGCGCCCCGATTAGTGCGTCATTTTTTTTTTCGATATTTTAAAATTTTCTATCTATACAATTTTTATGGCTAACTATTTTAAAAAATCACTCACCAGAATGAAATAATTTAGATACTGATTTAAAACATTTTACAAAGTTATTTTTAATGGCGTACTACACTACTTCCATGTACACTATGTATACTATGTTCCAAATTTTTACCGCTAAAAATTATGTTGTGTGCTAATTACATGGCATTTTCCTGATCATATCTCGTACTTCCTTTGCAATTATTTTCCTTACATTTTTTAAATTTTTATTTTAAAGTATTTTCCCAACCTTTCATCATGAGTAAACGAATTAGTGAGAAAAAAAGTGAAAGTGTGAAAAGGATTCGAAAAGTAATCTTATTGGAAGAAAGTCCACACGGTTAGCCTAGTGGCTGTGCACTTCACAGCTATATGACTGGGGAAGAAGTGTCCCAGGTTTGATTCCCGTCGAAGATGTGAGGAATTTCAGGATCTTCCTCAGCCATAGCCAAGTTAGCCGGTCTTGGGCGCAGGCAGTAGGGTTTTTTTCCGCCAGTTTATCTGGCGTTTTTCATTCTGCAAGCAGTCAAACCGGCCCCGTGAACACACACGGATCTACAGCCATAAATACTTAACTCCCCATGAGGGGGCTCAACTCGTTCCAATAGGGATGGGAGAGAAAAAGGGAGGAAACTCCATATGAATAAATAAATAAATTGGAAGAAAAACTTGAAATAATAAAGAAAGTGAACAAGGCAATTCCAAAGCAAAGATAAGACAAGAACATAAAAATGGGTGAATCAACTATAAGAGCAATTCTAAGCAAATCTGCTGAATATAAAGTATTATTAGAAATATATACACGTTAACACAAGAATAATGTTTAATTTGCCAAATATTTCGGTCTGAATATTACAGACCATCTTCAGTGGCTACATAGGAATAGTTTAATAAAAAAAACAAAGTGGAATACGAACAATTGATCATTCACACATAGAACGAGCCGTATGATGTCATATCGCTAAGTATTAGAAGAGTAAACATTTTTAAAGTCATAATTAAAGATATTAATTCAGAAATTCATATAATAATCTTAAATAACAGAAAATAAGGGGATAAACATCCTTTGTTGTTTTATAGCCAGTAAGCGAAACTAAAGATCCATAACTACGATCTATAAGTTTCATGCCGAAAAACTATCGGCGAAGGCAATTCGAGGTAAAGGTGGAGCAAGTTCCCTCACTATTTTCTCATAATGTATTGTTTAATCCGACGAGTATTCTTGATATTTTCTCATAATGTAAAACACAGCTTTACTTCGAATTGCCTTTGCCGATAGGGAAATATTTACGAAAAATTACGAGTTATTTTAATCGAAATGGGGCCTGTTCAAAAGAAAAATATAATATATTCCAGAGATATATGGTTGTAAATTTGACGACACGTATTCTAATAGAAATATGGAAAACGGGGAGCTCGTGCCAAGAACATGGCTCATTTATTCCGAAACTTTAAATTCTGTTTTTTGCTTTTGTTGCAAACTATTTGCACTTACTGAATCAAGTAGTCTTGTAGAAGGTTATAATGATTGGAGAAATGTAAGTACAACTTTGAATATACATTGGATCTTCTAAATTTACAGAGACTAACAATGTGTTAGTTTCGTTGTCAACTACAACTAAATCTTCTCCTAACTATTTTTCACTTAAATCATGCATCTTGTTATCTTGTTCAATAGTTGCAATAGTACTTTCATGTGAACTGGATTATGTACACAGTTCTTCAACTCTGATTTCTGATGTATCAAGTTGGTTATAATCTGCATCAGAATATTTTAATATATTAACAAATTTATTAAGAGCCCCAGTTTGTTTCTTAACATCTGCTTCTTTCGCAGCATGATGCTTACGATTTTGTGCACCGTATAACTTTTTTTTAATTTTTGATTCCATTTCTATTTTATACCCACAAGAAATTATTACACAACACGACACAGAGACAAAATAATAGTCCACACTGCGCTACTGTCAGAGCCTACTGAGATGCGTATCATATGACTGGTTAACTAGCAACAAATGTTTTGTACGAAAATTCATTTCTGCACATAAAAACATTTCACTTTAGATAGACTGCAGTAGACACAACATTCTTCAGGTAAGCATTTAGCCTGCTCTCGCTGCAAAATTGTGAACAGCCAGCTGATCAAAGAGGCGGCAATATACAATTTTTTAAAAATTTCATTCGGTGGATCCGGCCAATATTTATTTTAATATTGATCATTCTAAGATTTTTTTGTTTTCATGATAAAAATTTTGTTTCTTAAAAATGAACTTATGAACGGTGCCCTGGCGGCAGTATCCCCTTCGAAACGGCGCCCGCAAGCACCGCATGCTCTTCATGCCCGCTTCCGCCGGCCCCGGTCACAAGTATCATTAAAAATCACAAAATATTATAATTACTATTATTATGATTATTATTACGGGCAACTCCAGGGAATCCTTAGACTTATCTAGGGAGGCCCAAAATCATATTCATCACAATTATTCGACATTCGTACAGTATCTATCATACCTCGCCTTAAACTCATTCACTGTCACAGCATCCACCACAGATTCTGGCAGCCCATTCCACTCATTCACCACTCTAAAAGTAAAGAACCCAGCTCTAACACCCTTACTAACCACACTTTTGCCCAGTTTCCATGGATGTCCCCTAGTCCTCCCACAACCAGCCCTGTTCTCAAAAATATCTTCTGAATTAATTTTATAGAAACCCTTCAGTAATTTGAATGTCTCAATCATATCTCCCCCTCCTCTGTCTATCAACCAATTTTTGCAACCCACAAATCCTCAACCTGTTCTCATAAGGTTCATTCCACAGACCTGCTATCATCTTGGTCACTCACCTTTGGATCCTCTCAACCTCCTCCCCATCAAGAAGAAACGTAGGTGACCAAATCTGGGCAGTGTAGTCGAGATGGGGTCTTATCAAGGTTTGATACAGAGGAACAATAACCTGCTTGTCAATGTATTCTTCAGCAACCAAATGATTTGATGAGCTGATTTGGCCACTTTTGCAATGTGCCCCCCTAAACTTCAACTCCTTATCCACCAACAGTCCTAAATCTCGTGCCTCATCAATTTCCTACAGTTCTACCAATGTAGTAATCTGCTGCTAATTTTTCACCTCAAAATGCATAACCTTACATTTTGCCACATTAAATTGACATCCCTTCTCCTTAGCCCAGACCTCCAATCTATCCAAATCATCGTGCAAAATTTTGACATCATCTGCATTCACTATTGCCCTACCCAACTTTGCATCATCCGCAAACAAATGAACTGTTCCTCTCAGATCTCAATAAATTTCAGTAATAAATAGTATGGGAGTGATTGGGAGTCAACATAATAAAACCACAAGTGGCCAAGAAGAAATGAGATGTAGTGAGAGTGGGGGGGTAAGTAATAGAGAGTTGAGTAATGAAGCTGGGAGAGTCATGCTGAATAGTGTAGAGAATGAGTCCATGAGTGTGAACTTGAATGAAGTTAATAGTGGTAAAATATATGGTGATTCTATGATTAAGGGTATGGAGAGTGGTATGCATGAGGAGTGCTTGGCTGATGGTACAATAGAAAGAGTGGCTTTAGCAATAAAGAGAGGGCATGAAACAGACAAGATGATAGTTATGGTGGGTACGAATGACCTGAGAGGTAGTATAAATCGGGTAGGAAAAGATTTAAGAACATTATTAGATATTGTGAAGAGGAAAAGTGTCAATGGGAGAATAGTGTGTGTGCTGCCTCGTTTTGACAATTACGAGTTAAGTAGACGAGCAATTATAATGAATGATATGATTGCAAGAATGTGCAGAAAAAGAGGTCTGGAGTTTGTTGATGTTTGGAGTGTGTTTGAAGGAAAAAGGCAGTTGTATGCCAGAGATGGACTGCATCTTAACATGGAAGGACATAAGAGATTGAAGAAGTTATTGTTTTCTGAACAGGTTGAAGTTATTGGGCAGGGAAACTAATATTGAAAAGGTTGAGTGTAAGAGAGAGAAACTTTAGCACTGATTGTGTATTTATTGATCCTTATAGGCAGAATAAATTGCAGAAGAGAGGGGAAAAAAATCGGCATAGGACTACGGTAGTTAGTGACTTATATATCAGTTCTAAAGCCGGTACAAGATCTAGAGGGAATCTGCAATTTTTGTATACCAATGCTAGAAGCATTAGAAATAAGAGAGAAGAATTTTTGGCATTAGTCAGTGAAATCTCACCAAATGTTGTAGGCATTAGTGAAACTTGGCTGTCAGCAGAAGATGTGGTCACTGGAATTGAATGTGATGGGTACAGTATTTTCAGGGAGGATAGAGAAGATAGAACAGGAGGAGGAGTACTGTTGATGATAGCTGATGTGTTGCAGCCAAAGAAAGTAGTATATCATGATGATAGACATGTGAATGAGAGTTCATTTGAGGCAGTCTGGTGCGAAATAGTGACCAACGCAACCAAATATACAGTTGGATGCTGCTATGGGCCAGGGAGTACAGGGGGAGATATTGAATTCATGCATCAGCAACTTAGTGCAATGAGTGAAGGCTTAGTGATTATTATGGGGGATTTTAATTATGGTGATATCAATTGGAAGGAGGAAATATCACGTAGCAAAAAGGAAATGGAGTTCATACATCTGCTACGAGATAATTACTTGAAACAGCACGTAACTGAAGGGACACGTGGTGTGAGAGTGTTGGACCTGGTTATTGGTTCAGAGGTTATATGCATAAGTAAGGTGACCTCGTTACCTCCAGTTGGTGAAAGCGATCATGTGGTATTGACTTGGGAGGTTGCAAAATCTGTGGATTTTTCTATTAAGAAGGGGTATGTACGAAACTACAGGTTAGGCAATTATAACAAGCTTTGGAGTGAGCTTGCAGCCATCCCATGGCAGAACATATTGCAAGGGAAAGATGTTAGCAGTGCTTGGGATAAAATCAGTGGGTATCTGAGGAAAGCAATATCAGATTGTGTCCCCATGGTCAGGAGGTCAAACAAGGCAGGCATTAGATGGATGAGCAGTAGTATCAAGCTTGAACTACAAAAAAAGAAAATGTTATGGAGAATTTACAAGGAGAAGGGCGATCAGGACACCCATGAGCAGTACAAGGCTCAAGCTAGGAAGGTTACCAGCATAGTAAGAAAAGCTAAATCAGATTATGAGAAGACCTTAGCCAAAGAGATCAAGGGTAATCCCAAAGAGTTCTTCCGCTATGTGGCAAGTAAGAGGAAGAATGACTTCGGAAGGATAACCTTAGTGGGTGCTGATGGTATTGAGGTGACAAAATCAGATGTAATAGTCGAGTTACTGAGTGATCACTTCTCAAAAGTCTATCACCCAAGTGAGGATATCTCTATACCTATAGCAATACCTAATGTGAGAATTGAAGCTAAAGAATCAGAGGTATTAAATATATTGCGAAACTTAAATGCAAACACTGCGGTAGGCTTAGATGGAATATCAGCTCGGGTGTTGCGTGAATGTGCAAATGAATTGTCAACCCCTCTTACCTGGATATTTAATTTAAGTTTGAACTCTGGTATGGTCCCTAGGGAGTGGAAGTTAGGCAAAGTGGTTCCTTTGCATAAGGGTGGCTCTAAAACTGCAGTATTGAATTACAGACCAATCACCATCTCAGGAGTAGTGGTAAAAGTATTGGAAAAGTTGGTTAAAGACAAAATTCAAGAATGGGTGGATCAGGATATGATACTCTATAGAGGCCAACATGGTTTTGTTAAAGGTAGATCCTGCCTTAGCAATCTATTAACTATCCATAATAGAATAACATCAGAGTTGGACAAAGGAACTGGCTACACAGTGGTACTTCTGGATTTTGCTAAGGCTTTTGACAGGATACCCCATAGAACACTGTTACGCAAATTGGAGCAGATGGGAATGGATATTAAATTGGTGATATGGATAGGAGAATGGCTCAGGGAGAGATACCATAAGGTGGTGTATGGAGGAGCCGAGTCCAGAATGAGGCAGGTGACCAGTGGTGTGCCTCAGGGCTCTGTGCTTGGGCCAATGTTGTTTAATTTGTATATAAATGATATAGGAAACGGCTTAAAGGGAGATATTCAGTTGTTTGCTGATGATGCAAAGTTGTGTAGTGCAATAAAAAATCAAGCTGATGTTGAAAGTTTGCAGGAGGATTTAAATAAGCTGGTAAAATGGGCAAAAGAAAATGGATGTCAGTTCAATGTGGAAAAGTGTAAAGTCTTGCATTTTGGGATTAAAAGATTACCAGCTGTGTACTACATAGATGGAAAGGTACTCCAAGAGATTGATGAGGCTAGGGACTTAGGGGTATTGGTAGATAAGGAGATGAAGTTCAGAGGACACATCGCTAAGGTGTCCAAGATTGCACATAGGATTACTTGGTTGTTGAGGAACACACTGACATCCAGAGATAAAGAGGTTATTATTCCCCTTTATAAAGCATTGATACTTCCACATTTGGATTACTGTGCTCAGGTCTGGTCACCTGGATTCCTTGGAGATGAGGAGGCTGTGGAGAGGGTTCAGAGAAGAGTGACCAAGTTGGTGAGTGATATAAAAAATGCTCCCTACATTGATAGATTGAGAGCTTGTGGATTGCAGAGATTGGCTGATAGGCGAAGAAGAGGGGATATGATAGAAACATTCAAATTACTAAAAGGTTTTTATAGGATTGATGCAGGGGAAATGTTGCAGCTGTGTGATAGTGATGGAAGAACAAGAGGTCATCTCTGGAAATTAAAGAAGAGTGTGGTTAACAAAGGTGTCAGAACAAGGTTTTTTGCCTGGAGGGTGGTGAATGAGTGGAATTCATTGCCTGACTTTGTTGTGAGCTCTTCATCTGTAAATGAATTCAAGAAGAGATATGACAGATATTGTTTTGCTAGTTTGGGTCTCCCGCGATGAGTCTACTGACTCCATGGAGATACCCGTAATAATAATAATAATAATAATAATAATAATAATCCTTTCCTATATCATTAATGAACAAATTAAACAGCAGTGGTCCAAGAACAGATCCTTGTGGCACACCACTAGTCACAGGCCGTCTCGTGGACTCTACTCCTGAATAAACCACTCTCTGATATCTCTCCATCAACCACCCTCCTATCCATCTCACCAACCCCATATGCTGCAATTTACTGATTAGAATTCCATGTGGTATCCTGTCAAAGGCCTTAGCAAGGCCTTTGACAGGATACCACATGGAATTCCAGTAGAATCACTGTAAACCCATTACCCTTATCCAGTTCAGCCGTCACTGTGTTATAATACATGAGCAAATTACTGAGGCATGACCTACCCTTCACAAAAGCATGCTGTCCCCGATACAGTATCCCATTTTCATCTATCCAATCTTGTATTTTCCTGTTGACTATTTTCTCCAAGACCTTGATAATGATTCCTGTTATGCTAATTGGCCGGTAATTTTCAACAGCAGCCTTGGAACCACCTTTATGCAGCGGAACTATTTTCCCCTCTTTCCACCCCCTTGGGACTGAACCAGACCCGAGGCTCAAATTAAACAAAATGGTCAAGGGCACTGACAATTCTTCAGCCGCTTCACATACGACACGAGCTGGTATACCATCCAACCCCACAGATGTATTGACATTGAGGTTCTGTAATAGACTAGTTACCTCTACTTCATTCATCACAATTCCAGTATAAGCTGTTGGTTCTTCCATTCCTGCAGTGTAACCACCTGGATGATATATTCTTGCAAAGTGCTCGCTCAGTTATTCCACTATATCGACTGATTCGGTTAACTCCATACCCTCAGCATTTTTTCAAATCATTCTGCCATGAACATTTTTCCTTTTACTTGCAACATATTGAAAAAACTGTTTGGGATTCTCTTCAGCCTGCTTTGCCAATTTTCTTTCATAATCCACATTTGCTTTTCTTACCACCCTTGTTACAATCCTGGCCTGAGCTTTATACTGTTCCTGCACCTGCTGGTCACCTTTCTCCTTAAATTCCCTCCACAATTGTTTCTTTTTTTGCAGCTCAAGCTTAATAGTGTTATTCATCCATTTAATCCCTACTTGATTTATTATTCCGACTCTTGGTAAACAGTAAACCATTGCCTCCTGCAAACACTTCTTAACCACCTCCCATGCATTATCAACATCCAGCCCTTGCAGTTTTACATGCCATAGCACTGAGCCAAGCACACTCCTAAGCTTGTCATACTTACCAGCCCGGTAATTCCACATGTACCCTGTCTTAATTGTAAATTCCACTCCTTCAGCCACCTCTCAAGTCACGACCTTATGATCACTCTCACCAATTGGTGGCAACATGGTCATGTTCATTACAGCCAAGCCACATTCTCAGATGCAATTACTATGTCAAGCATTCTCTGCTCCCCTGCTATTTTCTACTACATTCTGTTGCAGATAGTTGTCCCTTAATAACCGCATAAAATCCAATTCCTTTCTCCCATGTGCCCTCTCCTCTTTCCAGTCAATGTTACCATAATTGAAATCACCCATAATAATTACCCTCCTTCCACTCATTTCTTCTATTTGCCTATGCATACTATCCCCACCATCTATTCCATCACCTGGTCTATAGCAGCACCCAATTATATATTTTGTTCTGCTAGACTCTATCTCACACCAAACAGCCTCAAATGTGCTCTTTTCTCTATCCTGCAGTTCAATTATATACTCCTTGGCTGAAGCTCATCAGCTGTCATCAATAACACTCCCCCCCCCCCCTTTTTATTCACCCTGTCGCTCCTGAACACGCTACACCCAAGCTTTATCATCTTCTGTCAGTCATGTTTCGCTAATATCAACAACCTGTGGCCTGGAAGTGCCAACCAAGGCCAAAAACTCTTCGTCTTGTTCCTAATACTCCTGGCATTAGTGTACATGAATTGCAGAAGCCCATTTGTCCCATCCCTACTTTGATGCCTTATACTAACTATCCCAGTCTGATCTGTTGTCCTTCGTACTCGCTCGGGCATATTATACTCATTCATACACTCAACTGCCTCCCTAAAGTCTGCATGTTACTCCCCCCCCCTTAATAAATCTAGTTTCCCTGAGTCTGTACATCCACTTCCACTTCATTCATCAACACTTTTTCAAGCCTCCGTACACCAAATCCATTCAAATGTAACCCATCCATCTTATATAAATCCTTTCGCCCATCAAACTCACTCCACGCATCCACAAATTCCATACCACTCTCCATGCATAACCCATGCATAAAGTCATTGGCAATTATGGCCCTCCTTCTACACACTTCACTGTCATACCGTGGTAAAATACTCACCATCCTAACTCTCTCATTCTTCTCTTTTGCTACCTCAAGTAATTTTCTCACATCCTCTATCATTTCCATTTTGTCTTCTTTCAAATCATTTGTTCCTGCCGTGATTATCATCTCTTTCACCCTCTGTTTTTGCACTCGAATAGATTCGCTGACATCCTTTATGTTCGCACCCGACTGCTACGATTTCGTCAAACTGTCAACTAACACACCTCTTCATAGCGAATCTCCATACATCACTCGCTCCTTCATTTTATTGTCATTTATGAACATTCTATTATTTACCATAACAGACTTTCGCCATTTATTAGTCAGCACGTTCAGCACACATTTTTCCATACTCTCCACTTGCCTTTTTGCTCTGTGTATCGCTCCGCTCAACCTTGCGATTTCGCTACTTGCATCTATCTCACCATTTTCATTATCAATTAAATCATCCATTCGTTCTGTATTTCTACCTTCATTTACACTTTCAATGACGCTCTCTCACCTGTCTGGTACTACCTCGCAATTCCTTATCACATCGCTATTTTTTATATTCTGACTATCGTTAATGATAACACTCTCGTCACCCGAAACACACTTGAGATCCTCATTCTCCTTACACTTTCTGCACATATTAACTCGACTATCACCATCTAACCAGACTCCCACTGCTCTTTGCAAAGCATACATCTCACAGACAGCACATTGCATAAACTTTTTTATATTAAAACTCTTAAACAAACATAGTGTCCTGGCCGCCATTTTTTTTTTATCAGTGCCATATGTACGCTATCTTAAAAATAATAATTAAAATAACACAGAAAACACATAAAAATTGCACAGACACACCAAGAAACAAAAAACAAACAATACTACGTAAAATTCTAGTAAAATTGCCAATGATAACATAAAATACTACTAATCTTTTCAGGAGCTCTTGACAAGCCGACGATCATATCAGTGCGACACCTACCGACATTGATTATTATTAACTTTGCTCTTTTCTCCAAATTTTCCAAAATATTTTTTTATGTCTGACAATCATTTCCTTCTCTGCTGTTTAGATCCCCAACAAGGACCAACTTTTCCTTTTTCATTGTGTCAGTTGCTTTCTCTAAAGCCTCAAAAAATTCCTCCACTTCTACATTAGTAGAACCTTCTGTGGGACCATAGGCACAAATAAGTCTCATTGTCCAGTTTCCCATTCTCATATTTGTCCACATCACTCTACTTGAGACTGCTTGCCATTCAAGAAGATTAGCCTCACATTTAGTGTTGAATACTATGACTACTCCTTCTTTTCTCTGATTGTCATTGCCTGAATATAACATTTTGTATTTATTGCTTAGAAAGATTTCACTAGTTTTTGCCTTTTTTGTTTCAGTCACCCCTATTATGTCGATCTGAAGACTCTAGTGCAATAAAAAATCAAGCTGATGTTGAGAGTTTGCAGGATGATTTAAATAAGCTGGCAAAAATGGGCAAAAGGAAATAGATGTCAGTTCAATGTGGAAAAGTGTAAAGTTATGCATTTTGGGATTAAAAGATTACCAGCTGTGTACTACATTGATGGAACGGTACTCCAAGAGATTGATGATAGGGAGTTGGTGGATAGGGAGATGAAGTTCAGGGGACAGATTGCTAAGGTGTCCAAGATAGCACATAGGATTACTTGGTTATTGAGGAATACACTAACATCCAGAGATAAAGAGGTTATTATTCCTCTTTATAAAGCGTTGATACTTCCACATTTGGATTACTTTGCTCAGGTCTGGTCACCTGGAGTCCTTGGAGATGAGAAGGTTGTGGAGAGGGTTCAGAGGAGAGTGACTAAGTTGGTGAATGATATAAAAATTGCTCACTATATTGATAGATTGAGAGCTTGTGGATTCCAGAGGCTGGTTGATAGGCGGAGAAGAGGGGATATGATAAAAACATTTAAATTACTAAAAGGTTTTTATAAGATTGATGCACAGGAAATGTTTCAGCTGTGTGATAGTGATGGAAGAACACAAGGTCATCCCTGGCAATTAAGGAAAAGTGTGGTTAACAAGGGTGTGAGAACGAGGTTTTTTGCCTGCAGGGTGGTGAACGAGTGGAATGCATTGCCTGACTCAGTTGTGAGTTCTTAGTCTGTAAATGAATTCAAGAAGAGATATGATAGATATTGTTTTGATAGTTTGGGTCTTCCGTGATGAGTCGACTGACTCCATGGAGATACCTGTAATAATAATAATAATCTGGTACTTGTCCAGTTCCTCAGCTAGCTCCATTTCTTTGCCATTCAGGCTTCTTATGTTGATAATTCCGATCTTGAACTTTGGTGATGTTGAGTTGGGGTGAGTTTTAGGATTTGTTTAGTAGCTGACTTTTTGCTGTTTGCTCTGGTTCCCTGGCAAAAACAATGGGTGCCCTTGTTTAACCAGGCGATGCCCCAGTGGCATGAAATTCTGTCATCTTGTACCATCGTTTGAAATTTTGGTTTAAGCCAATAAGAATACAATTTGGTCGGCTAAATCCCAAATTGCCAGCCCATCCTCGTCCGTTCAGTATCCAGGTAGATACCTAACAGGGTGCACCATGAGAAGGTGAGGATGGGACATTAGGTCAGAAGCCCTGGTCGGTTCTCTGCATTCCTTTAAAGTCTATGTGGAGATCTCCTCTCAGTTATATAGCTTTGACCCTTAAGCACCCCTGGTAGGAAGGTAGCTGAATGAAATGAAATAGTTGAGTTGCTGAGTGATCATTTTGCAAAGATGTATCATCCAGATGATGATTTTGCAGTTGTTGATGTTACAGAGATGCATATTGACATTGAGGTAGATGAACAGGAGGTGTTCGGCATATTAAAAAATATGAATGTGAACACAGCAGTGAGACTGGATGGTATATCGTCCTGTGTGCTATGTGAATGCACAAGAGAGCTAACATTGCCTCTAACGAAGTTGTTCAATCTAAGTATCATCTCTGGCAAGAGAGTGAAAAGAGGATAAGATAGTACCATAAAGGTGTTCCAAGACAGAGGTAGCAAACTACAGACCAGTTAATACATAAAGAGTGGTTGTTAAAGTATTGGAAAAGTTGGTGAAAGGTAAAATACAACAGTGGGTGGATAGGGATGTGATACTCTATAGTGGGCAGCATGGCTTTTGTCAAAGAGTAGATCCTGTCTTAGTAACTTATTCGCATTTTATAATGAAGTGACAGCAGAATTGGATAAAGGTAATGGTTACACCATAAAGCTGCATGACTTTGCCAAGGCATTTGATAGAATACAACATGGAAAACTATTACAAAAAACTGGAGAGGAGAGGAATGGATAGGAAAGGCTAACATCAATAGGGGATGGCTGATGGACAGACACCAGAGAGTAGTATATGGTGGAGTGGAATCTAGGAGAATGATGGTGACTAGTGGAGTACCTCAGGGTTCAGTACCAGGGCCACTACTCTTTAATTTGTATATCAATGAGATTGAGAAAGATTTCATATGGGAATATTCAGTTGTTTGCTGATGATGCAAAACTGGTGAGAGCAATAAATATGATGATGTAGATATCCTGCAGGATGATTTAAATAAATTGCTATTGTGGGCAAAGACTAATGATTGTCAATTTAATGTTGCAAAAGGTAAGGGTTTGCAGGAAATTGAAATTGATGAGGCTAGGGACTTGGGGATAATAGTGGATAAAGAAGTAAAATTCAGACGGCATACCAAAAGTTGGTAAAATAGCTCAACGAATTACTTGGATGTTGAAAAACATGCTAACAAGATAAAGTTCTTATCCCTCTTTATAAAGCTATGGATCAGCCACATCTTGACTACTACCGACAGATTTGGTCAACTGGGTTTCTTTGGGACTAGGAGGTAGGCGAAAGGATTCAGAGATGAGTGACCAAGATGGTGATAGGTCTGTGGAATATCCCTACGAAGATAGGATGAAAGTTTGTAGATTACAAAGTTTAGTTGATAGGTGGGAAAGAGGGGACATAATAGAAACTTTTAAGATATTAAAGGCGTATTATAAAAGTGATTATTATTATTATTATTAACATCTGATCTCCATGGAGTCGGAGACTCATTGTGGGAGGTACACACTATTGCAAACAATGCTCATCCAGCCATGTTTTAAATTGATTCAATGTGTCTACATTCACAACACACTCAGGCAATGCATTCCACTCACCAACCACTCTCCATGTAAAGAACGTTTTCCTCACTCCTCTGCTCACACCCTCCTTATATAGTTTCCAGCAATGGCCTCTTGTTCTACCTCCCCACCTCTCTCATTCTTTGAAAAATCTCTTCCATGTCAACCTGATAATAACCCCTGACTAGCTTATATGTCTCAATCATATCTTCCCCCCCCCCCCTCTCTTCCTCCATTCATGAGGCTCTGCAACTTAATTTCCAAAGACCACTGGCCAACTTTGTGAATCTTCTCTGGACTCTTTCCAACATATCATCCATCACCATGAAAACCCTGGCGACAAATCTGTACACAAAAATCAATAGGAGGCCTGATCAAGCCTTATACAATGTATCATAACCTCTCTATTTCTACATGTCAGAGTCCTCCACATTATTGCCATTATCGGGCATGACATCTTCACAACTCGTGCAATGTAGCCCCTGAATTTCAGATTCCTGTTCACCATCACTCCTAGATCTCTCATCTCCTCTACTTCCGTTAAAGTTTCCCCACGAAGTGTATACTTTGCATCCTATCGTTGCTTAACAAATTTAAAAACATTACACTTTGCAACATTGATCTGACAGTTCCACTTACCTGCCCGTTCATGCAATCTATTCAAGTCCTCTTGTAAGGACATAACTAGGGGACCATCCCATAGGGGAACAAGAACTAGGGGCCATCCGTAGAAGTTGTGTAAGAGTGTGGTTAGTAGGGGTGTGCAGACCAGATTTTTTGTATGGAGAGTGGTGAGTGAATGGAATGGATTGCCAGAATTGGTTGCGAGTTCTCTGATGGTGAATGGATTCAAGGAGAGTTATGATAGGTGTGTGTATGATGGTTGATTTGGATCTCGTGCAATGCGTCTCTGGACTTCATGGAGATGCCATAAATAATAATAATAATAATAATAATTTATTTTTAAGTGAATACTACCACAAAAAGTTTTAAACATATAAAACATCAGTAATTGTGCTCAAGAGGGGACCAAGGGTTAGATAGTCTGGACACCTTGCTTCTGAGACTAAACATGAAACTTTTTTAAGCCACTTTAAGCTTCCCACAAGCAAGATAGTGGTCTCTCTGGGCACTGACATCTGTTTACTAATTAATGACATTCACAGACATCCATTTAAATTATCTGAATTCCACAGATTGATTGTTGGAGGGGGGGGGTACACACTGTCCCCTGCTAACTAGTTTGATGTTGTAAACTGATAATGACTAAGGATAGAGATCAACTTCCAAGAATAAAGTCTAAATGAGTTCCTTTTTAGATATAATTCTTTGAAGAATAAAAAAGGTGTTAGATGACCTATTTTATTTTATTATTTTTAATCAGGAAAGAAATGCCAAGGACTTTTGAGCATTATTTTGACTTCAGCGTAGTTGAAAAAAAAAATAAAAATAAGCTTTGTCAACTAAAAATTAAAATGTTTCACTTTCTTGCTTTACACTTGTCAGAAGCTGTGTTTACTAAAATTCCGTTCTTGATGATTTTTCCAATCTTCATCATATATGCCTTTTTATCTAAATAGTTCTACCATGAAGATCAAAGACTATTCCTTGATCTTCTCTTCCTCCTCCTGGTGTGTGCGTGTGTGTGTGTGTGGGGGGGGGGGGTTACTGATTCATAATTCTCAATAGCCATTGTTCTTTCATTCTCTAGATGTGATGTGTGCATATTATTTCAAGGGATGTGCCACTGTCATCTCTATGAGAGGCTCTTCCACTTAAAATTTCTATTTGAAATTAAAGTTGAAGAGTCGAATGTATTTCTGCATTCCTCAGACAATTCATATGTGTGTCTTTCATACTACATCTAGAGTAATCCATCTCCATGACTTGCTTATTTCCATTGGCTATTAGTTAAGGATCCAACATTCACAGTCAATGAATTAAAAATCAATTAAAAATCATTTAAAGCAGTTAATGTTAATAGTAAAGAAACTTATAATTCACTAAGTGTAGAGACAACCATTCAGTAATATTATGAAAAATTGAGATGTAAGTGAAAGTATGGTATCTCTCCCTGAGTTATTCTCCTATCCATATCACCAATTTACTATCCATTCCCATTTGCTCCAATTTGCGTAACAGTCTTCTATGGAGTATCCTGTCAAAAGCCTTAACAAAATCCAGAAGTACCACTGTGTAGCCAGTTCCTTTGTCCAACTCAGATGTCATTCTATTATGAAAAGTTAATATATTGCTAAGGCAGGATCTACCTTTAACAAAACCATGTTGGCCTCTATAGAGTATCATATCCTGATCTACCCATTCCTGAATTTTGTCTTTAACCAACTTTTCCAATACTTTTACCACCATTCCTGAGATGGTGATTGGTCTGTAATTAACTACCGCAGTTTTGGAGCCACCCTTATGCAAAGGAACCACTTTTTATTATTATTATTATTCAGGTCTCCATGGAGTCTAAAGACTCATCGTGGGAGGTCCTTCCTAAGAACATAAAGTCTGTCAAGACTCATCGAGGGGAGGTCCCCACCCTAAGAAACACAAAGTCTATCATACCACACTTTAAACTCATTGACCGTTCTTGCTCCCACCATTCCATCAGGCAATGAATTCCACAGTTCAACCACCCTCCATGCAAAGAAACCACTCCTCACCCTCTTGCTCACAGTTTCCTTTCGTAACTTCCAGGGATGGCCTCTTGTCATCACTCCTTCCCACTGTTCAACCAAGCGAAAGAACTCCCCAATGTCAACCCTGTAACCACCTCTCAACAGTTTAAAAGTCTCAATCATATCACCTCTCCTTCTTCTATCCACCAAACTCTACAGTCCACATACCCTCAGCCGATCCTTATAACTATCCTTGTATAGTCCTGAAACATGTTGAGTTCGAGGTTATATCGTAGTGTGTAGTGTTCGTGCGAGCTCCTGATAAGATAAATATTATTTTCAGTTATCGTTGATAAAATTAGTTAATATTGCATAGTTTTGTTTGCCGTGCGTATTTTAGTGCGTCTGTTTGTGCGTTTTTGGTGTGTATAACTTATTATTTGATAAAACACGTTGCAATAATTATGGCACCTGTACGAAGGAAAATAGCGGCCAGTAATGACGGTTCATCATCGTTATCAAAGAACAGTAGTATAAAAGAAATGAGTCAGTGTACTAGCTGTGAAATGTACGCTTTACGGAGTGCAGTCGGAGTGCGGATAGATGATAATGAAGGATTGAATGTGTGTAGAAAATGTAGGGAGAATGAGGAATTGAAGTGTATTTCGGATCGTGAGTGTGATATTTTTGTCAACCTTCAGAATGAAGAAAATAGCGATATGACAAGAAACGGCAAGGTTGTACATGAGAATTATGAGAGTGTGAATGATAGTATTAATGGTTTCTCAGAGAATAAAAAAGATGAGATAGATGCATTGAATGAGATCGCATTGTTGAATGGTGCGATAGAAAGCGCAAAACAGCAGCTAGAGTGCATAAACAAAAGTCGACTGAATGAACCAACCAATAATAAAAGGTATGACAGGAAAAATAGGCGTATGAATGTGAACATGAACAAAATGAAGGATAGAGTGCTGTATGGAGACTCATTAGTACGAGGTGTGTTAGTAGAGGATTTGACAAAATCGTACCAACCTGGTGCGACCATAAAGGATGTAACTGAGTCTAGTAGAGAGCAAAAGGAAAGGGTGAAAGAAATGATTGTTGTGGCAGGTACGAATGATTTGAAAGGAGATAAAATGGAAATGATAGAAGACCTGAATGAATTGTTTGAGGTAGCAAAAGAAAAGAGTGAGAGAGTTAGAATGATTAGTCTTTTGCCACGGTATGACAGTGAAATGTTTAAAAGGAGGGCCATAATTGCGAATGACTTCATGCGTGGGTTATGTATGACGAGTGATGTGGAATTTGTGGACGTGTGGAGTGAGTTTGATGGGCGAAAGGATCTATGTAAGATGGATGGATTGCATTTGAAAGGTTATGGTGTAAGAAGACTTGACAAAGTGTTGCTGAATGTAGTGGATGTGCAAATTCAGGGAAACTAGATTCGTTAAGTGGGGGGGGGGGAGTAGATATACAGTCCTTAGGGAGGCAGTTGAATGTAAGAATGAATATAATATGCCAGAGCAAATAAGGACAACAAACCAGAGTGGGATAGTTAATATAAGGCATCAAGGTAGGGTTGGGGCTAATGGGGGTCTTAAATTCATGTACACTAAAACTAGGAGTATTAGGAACAAGAAGGAAGAGTTTTTGGCCATGGTTGGTACTGCCAGACCACAGGTTATTGGTATTAGTGAAACATGGCTAACTGTAGATGATATAGCTAGTGGGATTGAATGTGATGGGTATAGTGTGTTCAGGAATGACAGAGAGAATAAAATGGGGGGAGGAGTATTGTTGATGATAGCTGATGAGCTACAGCCAAGGAGAATAGAAGATGAATTGCAGGATAGAGAAAAGAGCACATTTGAGGCCATTTGGTGTGAGATTGTGGCTAGCAGAACTAAATATACAATTGGGTGCTGTTATAGACCAGGTGATGGAAAAGATGGTGGTGACAGTATGCACAAGCAAATAGAAGAAATGAGTGGAAGGAGGGTGAATATTATGGGAGATTTCAACTATGGTCGCACTGATTGGAGTGAGGAGAGGACACACAGGAGGAAGGAATTGGATTTTATGCGGTTATTAAGGGTTAACTATCTGCGACAGCATGTAATGGAAAATACTAGGGGTCAGAGAGTGCTTGACCAAGTAATTACATCTGAGGATTTGGCTGTAACAAATACGACCACATTAATTGCCACCAATCGGTGAGAGTGATCATAGGGTCTTGACTTGGGAGGTGGCTAAAGGTGTAGAATTTTCAATTAAGACAGGGTACATGTGGAATTATCGGGCTGGAAAGTATGACAATCTTAGGAGTTTGATTGGCTCAGTGCCATGGCATGTACGAATGCAAGGACTAGAAGTTGATAGTGGATGGGAGGTGCTTGCATTAAGCAATGGCTGACTGTATACCTTGAGTCCGAATAATAAATCAAGTAGGGGTTAAATGGATGAATAACACCATTAAGCTTGAGCTGCAAAAAAAGAAACAACTATGGAGGGAATTTAAGGAGAAAGGTGACCAGCAGGCACATGAACGGTATAAAGCGCAGGCCAGAAGGGTGACGAGTGTGGTAAGAAAAGCAAAAAAGGATTACGAAAGAACATTGGCCATGTGGGCTAAAGAGAATCCTAAACAGTTTTTTAGATATGTAGCAAGTGAAAAGAAAAATGTACATGGCAGAATGATTTTAAAGAATGCTGATAGTAGGGAGGTAGCTGAATCAGTTGAGATAGCTGAGTTACTGAGTGAGCACTTTGCAAGAATATATCATCCAGGTGGTGACATTGCAGAAACGAATAAACCAGTAGATTATACGGGAATTGTGGTGAATGAGGTGGAGGTGAGTAGTCTATTGCATAACCTCAATGTCAATACATCTGTGGGGTTGGATGGTATACCAGCTCGTGTAGTACGAGAAGCAGCTAATGAATTGTACCCTTGACCATTTTGTTTAATTTGAGTCTCGGGTCTGGGTTAGTCCCAAGCGGGTGGAAGGAGGGGAAAATAGTTCCACTGCATAAAGGTGGTTCCAAGACTGCTGTTGTAAATTACCGACCGATTAGCATATCAGGAATCATTGTCAAGGTCTTAGAGAAATTAGTCAAGAAAAGAATACAGGATTGGATAGATGAAAATGGGATATTGTATGGGGGACAACATGGTTTTGTGAAGGGTAGATCATGCCTCAGTAACTTGCTCACGTTTTATATTAAACTTATACCCCCATTTTGCCCATGTATCTAGCTTATTTAAATCCTCTTGCAGGGCTACCACATCTGCACTATTACTAATAATCCTTCCCAACTTCGCATCATCTGCAAACAACTGAATATCCCCTTGCAATACACTGGCAATGTCATTGATATAAAGGTTAAGCAATATAGGTCCTAGTACTGAGCCCTGTTGGACCTCAATTGTAACCCTCTGCCTCCTTGAAACTGCTCCACGATACACAACTCTCTGATACCTATCAGACATCCAATCCTGAATCCAGTTGACCAATCTGACATCCACACCCATGTGCTGCAACTTAAATATCAGCTTATCATGTGGCACCCTGTCAAATGCCTTTGCTAAGTCTAAGAAAATTGCAGTATATGCCTTTTCCTCATCTAATGTTTTTGTAACTTTATTATAAAAGGCTAGCATATTGCTAAAACAAAAGCGCCCTTTCACAAATCCATGTTGATTCGCACAGATAACATTACCCTCATTTGCCCAATGCTGTATATGGTCCCTCACTAGTTTCTCCAAGATCTTAACAACTACTGATGACACACAGACCGGCCTATAATTAAACACTTTCAGTCTGTTACCACCCTTATGCAATGCCACTATCTTACCTTCCTTCCATTCCATGTGCACCTTTGCCAAAGCCCGACTTTCATTGAAAAGCCAGGTTAAAGCACTGTCAGTTCCCTAGCACATTCTCTCAAAACTCGAGGTGAAATACCATCCAGTCTCACCTCTTTACTGACATCCAGAGTACTCAGTATCTGAAACACACTCTCCTCCTGTACTTCTAAACCTCGAACCAGCCCTATCCCTCTAGCATTAAAACCGACTCCTCTAGGATGAAATACTCCAATATAGTGTTCATTGAACAATTCCACTATGTCCTCTCTTGTCACACATTCTCGTTATTATGCCATTCAATATCACCGCTCTTCTGCTCAGCTCATCATTATCATACCTAGGCAACACCCACACTATTTTTGCTCTCTCTGTCTTCTTCCATACAGTCTCGAGCAAAAATCTCATATCTCTCACTGCCCGACTTACATTACCACTCAAGTCATTCATTCCTACCATCACAATCATCTCATCCACACTTTCACCTCTCTTAATTGCCATAGCCACCCTTTCTATTGTTCCTCCTGGCAAACACTCCTCACGCATCCTATCTTGAACACCACGGATCATTGAGTCGCCATACATTATACCTGTTACCATTCCCTCTCCTATTGTTTCCATTCTCTCCTCTTCTTTCATTCCCATAGGTCTCTCTCATTCCCTCTCCTCTACTGCTATTCTCTCATCTAGCATTCCCATACCTCTCTCTCCTACTGTTTCCATTCTCTCCTCTTCTAGCACTCCCATACATTTCTCTCTTTCCATCTCTCCTGTGTCCATTCTCTCCTCTTCTAGCACTTCCATATCTCTCTCTCATTCCGTTTCTCCTACTGTTTCCATCATCTCGTCTGCTAGCATTCCCATACCTCTCTCCCATTCCCTCTCTTCTACTGTTTCCATTCTCTCCTCTTCTAGCACTCCCATACATTTCTCTCTTTCCATCTCTCCTGTGTCCATTCTCTCCTATTCTAGCACTTCCATATCTCTCTCTCATTCCGTTTCTCCTACTGTTTCCATCATCTCGTCTGCTAGCATTCCCATACCTCTCTCCCATTCCCTCTCTTCTACTGTTTCCATTCTCTCCTCTTCTACTGTTTCCATTCTCTCCTCTTCTAGCACCCCCATATCTCTCACTCATACTCCCTAAATTCTCTCTTTCCCCTACACTGATTTGCCTTGCATTTATCTCTTCCATTCTCCTTATCTCATCTTTCATACTTCTGCTCTCATTCACAAGACATTTCACCTCCTCTTTCATCTCATCTATCTCCCTCTGCAGGTCAGTCACTCTTAATCTAAATTCACTCTCCCAAACAAAACCATCTCCTAAACTTTCACAGTCACTCACACCTTCGACACTATCAACTATTATTTTCTCATTCATACATATATTTTTTTTCTTCATTCTCTCCTATCACACAACTTGTCTTCCTACATTCATTCCCTGTTCCTGGAGCAACATGGTCGGATATCGATATTTTGAATGCACTTATTTCCTCCAGCTGCCTGCATTTTGCGCACATACGCTCTCCGCTCTCTTTCACGAGCCACACATCCAACCCCCGAGATGCATACATGCCACAAGTACTGCATGCCACAAAGTCCCTTATGATATTACTTATAACAGAGTTCTTAAATGGCGGAGGACTTGGCGATACGCCACTTATGACTGCAGCTGAATCCGCCATCATTCCTTACTACTTTGCCTAACTTCCACTCCCTAGGGACCATACCAGAGTTCAAACTTAAATTAAATATCCAAGTAACAGGGGTTGACAATTCATTTGCACATTCACGCAACACCCGAGCTGATATTCCATCTAAGCCTACAGCAGTGTTTGCATTTAAATTTTGCAATATATTAAATACCTCTGATTCTTTAGCTTCAATTCTCACATTAATTATTGCTACAGTTATAGAGATATCCTCACTTGGGTGATAGACTTTTGAGAAGTGATCACTCAGTAACTCGACTATTACATCTGATTTTGTCACCTCAATACCATCAGCACCCACTAAAGTTATCCTTCCGAAGTCATTCTTCCTCTTACTTGCTACATAGCAGAAGAACTCTTTGGGATTACCCTTGATCTCTTTGGCTAAGGTCTTCTCATAATCTGATTTAGCTTTTCTTACTATGCTGGTAACCTTCCTAGCTTGAGCCTTGTACTGCTAGTGGGTGTACTGATCGCCTTTCTCCTTGTAAATTCTCCATAACATTTTCTTTTTTTGCAGATCAAGCTTAATACTACTGCTCATCCATCTAAAGCCTGCCTTGTTTGACCTCCTGACCATGGGGACACAATCTGATATTGCTTTCCTCAGATACCCGCTGATTTTATCCCATGCACTGCTAACATCTTTCCCCTGCAATATGTTCTGCCATGGGATGGCTGCAAGCCCACTCCAAAGCTTGTTATAATTGCCTAACCTGTAGTTCCATATATACACCTTCTTAACAGAAAAATCCACAGATTTTGCAACCTCCCAAGTCAATACCACATGATTGCTTTCACCAATTGTAGGTAACGAGGACACCTTACTTATGCATATAACCTCTGAACCAATAACCAGGTCCAACACTCTCACACCACGTGTCCCTTCAGTTATGTGCTGTTTCAAGTAATTATCTCGTAGATGTATGAACTCCATTTCCTTTTCGCTATGTGATATTTCCTCCTTCCAATTGATATCACCGTAATTAAAATCCTCCATAATAATCACTAAGCCTGCACTCATTGCACTAATTTGCTGATGCATGAATTCAATATCTCCCCCTGTACTCCCTGGCCTATAGCAGCATCCAACTGTATATTTGGTTGCATTGGTCATTATTTCGCACCAGACCGCCTCAAATGAACTCTCATTCACATGTCTATCATCTTGATATACTACTTTCTTTGGCTGCAACACATCAGCTATCATCAACAGTACTCCTCCCCCCTGTTCTGTCTTCTCTATCCTCCCTGAAAATACTGTACCCATCACATTCAATTCCAGTGACCACATCTTCTGCTGACAGCCAAGTTTCACTAATGCCTACAACTTTTGGTGAGATTGCACTGAATAATGCCAAAAATTCTTCTCTCTTATTTTGAATGCTTCTTGCATTGCAGATTCCCTCTATATCTTGTACCGGCTTTAGAAGTGATATATAAGTCACTAACTTTTGTAGTCCCATGCTGATTTTTATCCCCTCTCTTCTGCAATTTATTCTGCGTATAAGGATCAATAAATATACAATCAGTGCTAAAGTTTCTCTCTCTTACACTCAACCTTTTCAATATTAGTTTCCCTGCCCAATAACTTCAACTTGTTCAGAAAACAGTAACTTCTTCAATCGCTTATGTCCTTCCATGTTAAGATGCAGTCCATCTCTACCATACAACTGACTTTTTCCTTCAAACACACTCCAAACATCAACAAATTCCAGACTTCTTTTTTTGCACATTCTTGCAATCATATGATTCATTATCATCGCTCGTCTACTTAACTCGTAATTGTCAAAACGAGGCAGCACACACACTATCCTCCCATTGACACTTTTTCCTCTTCACAATATCGAACAATGTTATTAAATCTTTTCCGACCCGATTTATACCACCTCTCAGGTCATTCATACTCACCATAACTATCATCTTGTCTGCTTCATGCACTCTCTTTATTGCTAAAGCCACTCTTCCTATTGGCCCACCAGCCAAGCACTCCTCATGCATACCACTCTCCATACCCTTAATCATAGAATCACCATATATCTTACCACTCTTAACTTCATTCAAGTCCACACAAGCGTCACTCATGGACTCATTCTCTATGCTATTCAGCATGACTCTCCCAGCTTCATTACTCAATGCTCTATTACTTACCCCCCCCCCCACCCACTCTTACGACATCTCGTTTCTTCTAGGCCACTTGTGGTTTTATTTTGTTGACTCCCAATCATTCCCATACTATTTATTACTGCATCATTCACCAATGACTCACCAATATGTAATCCTGTTCTAGTTACTTCAGCTAAAGTAATCTCTATAGTCCTAATTTCTCTGTTTAACACATTAAACTCAGCTTTAACTTCCAGTATCTCCTTACTGAGCACTTCCACTTCCTCATGAAGAAGATGAAGGTCATTTTTCATGTTCATGAACTCCTGCCAAAATTCTTCTGCTATGGTCCCAATGTCAGCTTCCATTCCTAAACGCTCCAGCCTATCCCGACACTTCTCACATACGTCGACATTTTCATTATTCTCATTTAGCCAGACCGACCACAGATCCTTAACATTATTCGGCACATACATGTAGCAGTTTCCGCAACGCATCCATTGTGAAAAATCTAATGCTGAGCCAGCCTTTTGTGTAAAAGTAGTCTTAGATGTCAACTTGGACAAGTTTCATGGAGGGAGGAATTGGAAGGCTGGGATATCATTAGTGCTTGGGAAATTGCGAAAGAATATTTAACAAAAGTTGTATTCCATGAGTGAAGAAGAGAACACAATTTGGAGTAAAGTGGATGACAAACAATATTAAACAGGAACTGCATGCGAAAAAGAGGCTATGGAAGAGATATAAGGAGACAGGTGAAGAGAAGATGCATGAAGAATATAAGACACAGGCCAGGAGAGTGACTAGTATGGTAAGGAAGGCAAAACTGGAATATGAGAAAAGATTGGCCCTTATATCAAAGCAAACTCCAAGGGAATTTTTTAACTATGTGGCCAGTAGGAGGAGAAATGACTATGTCATTGTGGGATAAAAATGGGAATAGAGTCACTGATGCAGAAGACATAGTGGAATTGATCAATGAACACTTTATTGGAGTATTTCATCCTAGCAGAGTCAATTTGAATACTGGAGGGATAGGGCAAGTTCAATGTTTAGAGGTGCAGGAGGAGAGTGTATTCCAAATACTGATTACTCTGAATGTCAGTAAAGCTGGGACTGGATGGTATTTTACCACATGTTTTGAGAGAATGTGCTAGGGAACTGACAGTGCCTTTCCCGCAGCCAGACTTTGAGTGAAAGTCTGGCTGTGGGAGAGGTGCCCATGGAATGGAAGGAAGGTAAGATAGCGCCATTGCATTAGGGAGATGGCAGACTGGAAGTGGCTAATTATAGGCCAGTTTGTGTGTCATCAGTAGTTAGCAAGATCTTGCAGAAAGTAGTGAGGGACCATATACAGCATTGGGCAGATGAGGGTAATGTTATCTGAGAGTCAACATGGATTTGTGAAGGGGTGCTCTTGTTTCAGCAATATGCTCGCCTTTTATAATAAAGTTACAAGAGCATTAGATGAGGGAAAGGCATATTCTGCCATTTCCCTAGACTTAGCAAAGGCATTTGACAGAGTGCCACATGATAATGCTGATATTCAAGTTGCAGCACATGGGTCTGTATGTCAGATTGGTCAACTGGATTCAGGATTGGCTGTCCGATAGGTATCAGAGAGTTGCGTGTGGTGGAGCAATATCAAAGAGGCAGAAGGATACAAATGCAGTTCTACAGGGCTCAGTACTGGGACCTATATTGTTTAACCTTTATATCAATGACATTGTCCATGGATTGCAAGAGGATATTCAGTTGTTTGCAGATGATGCGGTTGTTTGCATCATCTGCAAACAACCGAATATCCTCATGGATTATAAGAGGATATTCGGTTGTTTGCAGATGATGCAAAGCTGGGAAGGGTTATTAGTAATAGTGCAGATGTGGTAGACTAGAGAGCCCATCTATCTAGCTTATTCAAACCCTGCAAGAGGATTTGAAAAAGCTAGATGGATGGGCTAATGAATGGGGGTATCAGTTTAATCAAGCAAAATGTAAGGTCTTGAGGTTTGGGACACATCGATGGGATGCTTCATACTCTATGGGAGGAGATAAACTGAAGGAAGTAGGGGAGACAAGAGATCTGAGGTTGACGATTGATAGAAACCTGAAATGGGACTTATTGCAAAGGTAGTGAAGGTAACACAGAGGATTGCTGCAGTAATGAGAAGGACACTGACCTGCAGAGATAAAAGGGTTATCATTCCATTGTATAAGACTGATCAGACCACACTTAGACAATTGTTCTCAGATGTGATCCCCCAGGATTTGAAGGGGATAAATTAGCTGCTGTGGAAAGGGTACAGATGCAGATAACAAAGATGGTTTCAGGACTGTACAATGTTAGTTATGAGGATTGGCTGAGGGAGTATGGACTACAGAGTTTGGTGTATAGAAGAAGGAGAGGTGATATGATTGAGACTTTTAAACTGTTGAGAGGTGGTTACATGACTGGGGAGTTCTTTCGCTTGGTTGAACAGTGGGAAGGAGTCATGATAAGGGGCCATTTCTGGAAGTTACAAAAGCAAACTCTGAGAAAGAGGGTGAGGTGTGGTTTTTTGCATGGAGGGTGTTGAACCATGGAATGCATTGCCCGAGGGAGTGATGGGAGCAAGAACGGTCAATGCGTAAGGAGTGGTATAGACTTTGTGTTTCCTAGGAGGGACCTCCCTCAATGAGTCTTGATAGACTTGTATTTCTTAGAAAGGACCTCCCACGATGAGTCTTTTGACTCCATGGAGGCCTGAATAATAATAATAATAGGAACTTGCGAAAAAAGTATTCAGTATTACTAGATTTGAGAACCAGATACAGACTATATTGATCTTCAATTTTAGTGGAAAAAATTTTCTTTATACTTCCTTGCTGATTGATCACTAACATTTGCAACACAGATGTTATTTCGCTCAGTTTTGAGAACAGAGGATACACCACCCATTGTTGTAATTAGTTTGCAGGCAATTTTTACGATTTTTCATAAACAGCGGTATTCTCTTTCCCGATTGTTAAAAGATTTCGGTGTGAAAATTAATGATAATTCATGAATATTTCCATTTTTAAAAATATGCCACTTGGTCACTGACATTTGCTACACAAATGTCATTTTCTTCAGTTTTTTGAACAGAGAATTCGCCGTCCATTCTTATGATCCGCTTGCAGGCAATTTTTATGACCTGTCATACACAGCATATTCCCTTTCCAATGTTGAAAGGTTTCGTTGTGTGAAAATTAACGATACACAGATGTTATTAGGCGTTCTGGGTCTGAACTTTTCGGCATATTCACGAATATTATTCTCTCCAGAATATTTCCACTTTAAAATATTTATTCATGAAAAATGCTTAGAAAACTAAAATGACAAATTCCAGGAGAATTTTTGCAGAACACTTATTCATCTTCCGTGGAACACAGTTTTGGAAACCCTGATATTGACATTTAGACATATATAACATATCAAAATGCAATCTTTCATTCTGCATTTAGACATATTACAGCTAAATATAAAGTCTTGAAGATTAGAATACATCAATGGAGGCTGCATACTCTGTTGGAGGAACTGTACTGGAGGAAGTGGAGGCAGCAAGTGATTAATAGAATCCTGAAATTCAGGGAACATATTGCAAAGGTAGTGAAGATAACTCAGAGGATTGTTGCAATACCTAGAAGGAGACTGACCAGCAGAGATAGAAGAGTCGTCATTCCATTGTATAAAGTCCTGATCAGACCACATCTGTACTATTATGCTCAAATTTGGTGCCATGATTTGAAGGGGGATAAATTAACCTTGGAAAGAGTACAGTGGCAGATGACAAAAGTATATCAGGACTGTACAGTGTTAGTTATGAAGCAAGACTGAGCGAATGTGAACTGTAAACTTTGGTACACAGAAGGAGAGGTGATATGATTGAGACATTTAAACCATTGAGAGGTAGTTACAGGGTTGACACTGGGGGAGTTCTTTTGTTTGCTGGAACAGGGAGAAGAAGTGAGGACAAGGAGCCATTCCTGGAAGTTGCAAAAGGCAGTTGTGAGCAGAAGGGTGAGGAGTGGTTTATTTGCATTGAGGGTGATTAAACCATGGAATGCCTTGCCTGATAGGATGGTGAGAGCATAAATGGTGAATAAGTTCAAGGAGTGGTATTTTGTGGACTTTGTGTTTTCTAGGGTGGGCCTTTCACCATGAGTCTTGTGATCCCATGGAGGTCCTGAATCATTATTATTATTATTATTATTATTATTATTACCACGGGCTACTCCAGGAGTCCTTAGACTCATCGAGGGAAGCTCTAAACATCATGTTCACACAGCTGTTCCAACATTCTCACAGTATCTATCATACCTTGCCTTGAACTCGCTCACTGTCATAGCACCCACAACAGACTCTGGCAGCTTATTCCACTCATTTACCACTCTAAAAGTAAAGAACCCAGCTCTAACACCCCTGCTAACCACGCTCTTGCCCAGCTTCCATGGGTGTCCCCTAGTTCTCCCACCACCAGTCCTGATCTCAAAAATATCATCTGAATTAATCCTATAGAATCCTTTTAGCAATTTGAATGTCTCAATCATATCTCCCCTTTTTCGCCTATCAACTAGTTTCTGCAACCCACAAATCATCAACCTGTTCTCATATGGTTCATTCCATAGACCTGCTATCATCTTAGTCACTCGCCTCTGGATCCTCTCAACCTCCTCCCCATCAAGAAGGAACCGAGGTGACCAAATCTGGGCACAGTAGTCGAGATGAGGTCTTATCAGGGCTCGGTACAGAGGTATAATAACTTGTTTTTCTCTGCTCGTCAAGGTATTTTTCAACAACCAAGTGAGTTGATGAGCTGATTTAGCTACTTTCGCAATGTGCCCCCTAAACTTCATCTCCCTATCCACCAACACTCCCAAGTCCCTGGCCTCATCAATCTCTTGGAGTACAGTTCCACGAATGTGGTATACTGCTGCTAATCTTTTCACTCCGAAATGCATAACCTTACATTTTGTCACATTAAATTGACATCCATTCTCCTTAGTCCAGAACTCCAATCTATCTAAGTCATCTTGCAAGACTTTGAGATCTTCTGCATTCACTATCGCCCTACCCAACTTTGCATCATCAGCGAACAAATGAACTGTCCCACTTAGACCATTCCCTATATCGTTAATGAACAGATTAAACAGCAGTGGTCCAAGAACAGAACCCTGTGGCACACCACTAGTCACAGGCCGTTTTTTGGACTCTACTCCTGAATAAACTACTCTTTGATATCTCTCCATCAACCACCCAGCTATCCATCTCACCAACCCTATATCCATTCCCATATGTTGTAGTTTACGGATTAGAATTCCATGTGGTATCCTGTCAAACGCCTTTGCCAGGTCCAGCAGTATCACTGTAAACCCATTTCCCTTATCCAGTTCAGCCGTCACCTTTGTTATAAAACTTGAGCAAGTTACTGAGGCATGATCTACCCTTCACAAAGCCATGCTGTCCTCTGTACAGTATCTCATTTTCATCAATCCATTCCTGTATTTTTCCCTTGACTACTTTCTCCAAGACCTTGACAACGACTCCTGATATGCTGATCGGTCGGTAATTTGCAACCATAGTCTTGGATCCTCCTTTATGCAGTGGAAATATTTTCCCCTCTTTCCACGCCTTCGGGACTAAGCCAGACCTGAGACTCAGATTAAACAACATGGTCAAGGGCACTGATAATTCATTAGCCGCTTCATGCAAGACCCGTGCCGGTATACCATCCAATCCCACAGATGTATTCACATTAAGGTTCTGTAATAGACTATTCACCTCCACTTCATTCATCACAATTCCCATATAAACTAATGGTTCCTTCATTTTTTCAACGTCACCACCTGGATGATATACTTTTGCAAAGTGCACGCTCAGTAACTCCACTATATCGACCGGTTCAGTGAACTCTTTACCATCGTCATTCCTTAAAATTATTTTGCCATGTACAGTTTTTTTCTTGCTTGCAGCATATTGAAAGAACTGTTTGGGATTCTCTTTTGCTTGCAAAGAGCTTGCAAAAATAATAATAATGTTTCTCATTATTGACTTCTGAACTTTTCTAATCAAGTTTGAGGATATGAACACATATTTGAAGTAATTTTTGTCTGCATTTCATAGGTATAATAAGTTTTACTAATGTTTTAGTAAAACAATAATGGTTAATTATTACTCAAGTCCAATTTTTTTAAAAAAAAATTAGTTACAAAGTGCAAAGTTGGAGCATTATTTACCACAAGGAGAATAAACAATCTCATCAGGTCAAAACACTGTGTTTAGAGGAGACAACATATTCAGCAAGGCCACACAGTACATGATATAATTTTTACATTCTTTGTGAAGAGAAGAGGCAGATCTTCCAGCTGACCAAAATATGAAAGTTCACATAAGCAAAAAAAAAAAAAAAAAACAGGACATTTTGTGGACAAGATGAAATGCTAATTGAATATTAAGGGGCCTAAAAATTTAAGTCGGGGTGGCCAACCTTTTACGTTCCATGCACCAATTTTTTCACGTACAAGATCAGATGTGCCATACAACTCTTGTACCCTTAAAAATTTCCTGTAAAAACTATCAATTTATAAACTGACTGAGACTACTGCTTGACGCTTTAAGATCAAACAAGTGAATGTGCAAAAGATGTGCAGGAAACAACAAAATCGCTCTTTTTTCTCTACAAATCAGATTTGGTTAATACTTTTTGTATGAACAGGCTTACTTTTATTGTTATCATCATTGGGGTCCAATGCAAACTAATGCTGGGATTCCACAAGGTTCTGTTCTCTCACAAATTCTCTTCCTTTTGTATATATCAGTGATCCACTTCAGTTGACCTCCAACCCAATACACAGTTTTGTAGATGACAGCACGTTGCACTCCTCCCTTTCATTTGAATACATCAATGTCCTTAGCATCCTTAACCTACAGAACATCAACCACCACTGCCCTCAATGCTGATCTTCAAGCTATCCTCCAACGGGGCTCAGATAATTTGTTAATTTCAATGCTAGTAAAACCCGGTTCTGTCTTATTTCTCACAAAAAAGAACCCTTTTCTCCCATTATTATTTTTTATAATACTGAAATTTCTAGATAAGATGAGATTCTCTTCTTGGAATTACCGACATCAAACCTCTCCTGGCATAAACACATCATGACTATTGCATCCTCAGCTTCCAAAAAACTAGGATTTCTCTTTTGCTCAAGATGTTACTTCACCTCTAAACAGCTGTTAATCTTATACAAATCACAAATCTGCTCAGCTATTGACTACTGCTCTCACATTTGGAGAGCAGTAGTCAATAGAATTGAGTCAAGCAAAATGCTTGACTCAATTCAGAGGAGAACAATTAGATTGATAAATGACCCATCTCTTACCAACTCACTCTCCTCACTTTCACACAGACTTTTGGTCTCTGCAATTTGTGTATTCTGTAAATATTTCCATGGCAAATGTTCATCTGAAATAGCATCAATAATTCCACTACTCAGTACTAAGTCCGTTCGAACACATATAGCTGCAGCCCAACATCCTTTCACAGTACACCTTGAAACCTATAGAACAAGTTTCTTTTCCTCCTTCATCCCTGCTACTGCTGTACTGTGGAACAGCCTTCCCCCTGATGTATTTCTCAAGGAATACAATATACATGCTTTTAAATCAAATGTAAACAAGTTTCTTATTCTTTCTTTTCTTGCAGCACAACAAAAATAAAATTTGCTTACCTTTAACCTAGACAGCCAAAACTTGTAACTTCTCTGGCATGCACATTATATATTTCATAACTCCTCTCACTATATTCTCATGACATTCCTTCCATATCACCTTCTTTTTAAGGATCTCTCACTTGATAAGGTTGCACATCCTTTTCACTCCAATCCTATTTCTTCTTTGAACTCTAGGGACACATTCTGATGAATACTGACTCATTTAAACACCTTTTTAAAGCTTCTCATGCAGTGCTGAAATCTGTTTCATTCAGTAATAGCTGATACCATATAACTGAAAATATCACCAAGTGAAAATGTAATAGAAAATAGTAAAACTAAGATGAAAAGCCAAACGGCTACGTTACAGATCGTTTGAAATGTTACAGATCGTAGTTTTCGATCTTAGTTTCGCTTACTGGCTGAAAAACAATAGGGATTTTTATCCCCTTAACATAATAGAAAATAGTAAGTTTGACATTAAAATACAAACAGATGACTGTTACGTTTCAAAATACCTGTATATGTATAAGAGTAAAGTGACTTGGTCTGAAGGAAATTACTGTGGTAATGAAATTAACTATTTTCAGATACCTTGCTGAAGGAAATTGACTATTTTTAAAATTTGCACAAAGCAATAGTGATATTATTATTATTATTATTATTATCTGACCCCATGGAGTCAGAGACTCATCATGAAAGATACACACTATTTAACACAATGCTCATCCAACTGTGTCTTAAACTGATTCAATGTGTCTACATTTGCAACACTCAGGCAATGCATTCCACTCACTCCAACTCACATTCCAAACACTTTACATGCAAAGAACCCTCTCCTCACTCCTCGGCTCGTACCCTCCTTACACAGTTGCCAGTGATGGCCTCCTGTTCTACCCCCTCTCTCCTATTCTATGAAAAATCTCTTCAATATCAACCTGACTAGCTTATATGTTTCAATCATATCACCCCATTCCTCCTATTCACGAGGCTTTCAAACTTATATTCTCTCGATCTGTCCTCTTACTCCATATTCCAAAGACCACTGACGCCTTTGTGAATCTTCCCTGAACCCTTTCCAATATATTCTCATTACCATGAAAACCCAGTGACCAAATCTGTGCACAATAATCCATATGAGGCCTGATCAAGGCCTTATATGATGGCATCTTACCTCTCTGTTTCTGCATGTTGGGGTCCTCTGCATCATTGTCATTATCTGATGTGACGTCTTTATAATTTGTGCAATGTGGCCACTAAATTTCAGGTCCTCATCCATCATCACTCCTAGATTTCTCATCTCCTCTACTTCCTTTAAAGTCTCCTCACCAAGTGTATACTTTACATCCCATCGTTGCTTACCAAATCCCAAAACATTACCCTTTGAACCATTGAACTGATAGTTCAACTTATCTGCCCATTCATGCAATTTATTCAAATCCTCCTGTAAGACCATAACATCTGCCTGACTCTGAATTGCTCCCCCTAATTTTGCATCATCTGCAAACAGCTACATATCACTAGTTAAACCCATCCCAATATCATTAACATACAAATTGAACAACAATGGTACCAAAACTGATCCCTACGATACACCACTAGTACTAGTGATCTTCCTCTTTCGGGACACTGTACCCCAATATACAACTTTATGATATCTATCTGACAGCCAATCACTGATCCAACTCAGAAGTCTGTTATTCAATCCCATCTGTTTCAATTCATTTAACAGTTTATCATGTGACAGTTTATCAAAAGATTTTTATATATGTATCTTCCCTGTCTAAGGTATTTGTCACCTTGTTATAGTAGACAAGTTGGTAAAACATGATCTCCCCTTTAACATCCTCATAACCACAGAGAATACTGCTGTTATCAACTCACTTCTGTATCCCACTTCTCACCAATCTATCCAGTACCTTCACCACAACTCCAGATATACAGCTTGGCCTATAATTGGAAGCTACAGCCTTTATGCAGTAGAACAATTTTACCCTCTTTCCACTTCCTTGGAACTTATGTGATTGTAAGACTTATTAAACATGTATGCCACTGCTACTGCTAATTCCCTGGAACATTCCCTTAAGATGCATGGTGATATGTCATCAAATCCTATTGCCTTATTGCCATCAAAGTTATTGATTTCCTCAAAAACCTCCTACTCACTCACGATTAAGCCATCCTCTCCTATGTCCTCTACGCTTAAGTTCCACCCTAATCAAAATTAAACACTCTTGTAAATTGATCACTAAATACCTCAACAATGTCTTCTGCAGCAGTTACCATTCTACCATTTTCATCCATTAACATCATCTTACCATGATTATTCTTCCTTTTACTTGCCACATATCTAAAAAACTCGTTGGGGTTTTTCTTTGCCAATTTCTGCTCATACTACACTTTTGTTTTCCTTACTAACTGAGTCATTCTCCTGGCTTGTTTCTTATACTCTTCATGTAGCTAATTATTATGATTATCATCTTGTACTGCCTCAAAGGTAACTTTTTCTTCTTCTTCAAGATTTCATCCTTAAGCTACTCATTCATCCATTTTACACCTATCTTATTCAGCATTTTGGCCTTCAGAATATTCACGATATACCAGACAATAATAATATTTATAGTTGATAAGACATTTTATCAAAAAAGAGAAATTGCCAAGAACAGAGAAAGGTGAAAAAAACTTTGTGGTGAGAAAAGATTGACCCTAAGATCCAAAGAAAATCGTAGGAAATTTTTTAGCATTGTGACCAGTAGGAGGAGAAATGATTATGGAAGAATGACATTGTGGGATAAAAATGGGAATAATGTGTATAATACAGAGGACATAGAGGAATTTTCAATGCACACTTTATTGGAGTATTTCATCCTGGAGGAGTAAATTTTAATACTAGAGGGATAGGAAAGGTTCGAGGTTTAAAAGTGCAGGAGGAGAGTGTGTTCCAAATACTGAGTACTCTGGATGTCAATAAAGCTGTGGGAATGGATGGTATTTCACCATGAGTTTTGAGAGAATGTGCTAAACAACTGTCAGCTCCTTTGACCTGGCTTTTCCATGAAAGTCTGGCTACAGGAAAAGGTGCCCAGGGAATGAAAGGAAGGTAAGATAGTGCCATTGCATAAGGGTGGTAGCAGACTGGAAATATCTAATTATTGGCCAGTTTGTGTGTCATCAGTAGTTGTTAAGATAGTTGGAGAAATAAGTGAAGGACTATATACAGCATTGGGCAGATGAGGGTAATGTTATCTGTGAGAGTCAACATCGATTTGTTAAGGAGCGCTCTTGTTGTAGTAATATGCTAGCCTTTTATATAAAAGTTACAAGAGCATTAGATGAGGGAAAGGCATATACTGCCATTTTCTTAGACAGCAAAAGCATTTGATAGGGTGCCACATGATAAGCTGATATTTAAGTTGCAGCACATGGGTCTGGATGTCAGATTGGTCAACGGCATTCAGGATTGGCTGTCCAATAGGTATCAGAGAGTTGTGAATGGTGGTACAGTTTCAAGGAGGCAGAGGGTTATAAGTGGGGGTCCCACAGGGCTCAGTACTGGGACCTATGTTGTTTAACCTTTATATTGAAAGGGGATATTCAGTTGTTTGCGGATGATGCAAAGCTGGGAAGGATTATTAGTAATAGTGCAGATGTGGTAACCCTGAAAGAGGATTTGAATAAGCTAGATAGATGGGCAAATGAATGAGGGTTTCAGTTTAATGCGGTAAAATGTAAGGTCTTGAGGCTTGGGAAACATTCATGGGACGCTGCATACTCTACAGGAGTTATTATTATTATTATTATTATTATTATTATTATTATTATTATTATTATGGGTGACTCCAGGGAGTCCTTAGACTCATCGAGGGAAGCCCTAAACATCATGTCCACAAAACTATACGACATTCTCGCAGTATCTATCATACCTTGCCTTGGACTCACTCACCGTCCTAGCACCCACAACAGACTCTGGCATTTTATTCCACTCATTTACCACTCTAAAAGTAAAGAACTCAGCTCTAACACCCCTGCTAACCACACTCTTGCCCAGCTTCCATAGGTGTTCCCTAGTTCTCCCACTACCAGTCCTGATCTCAAAAATATCCTCTGAGTTAATCCTATAGAAACCCTTTAGCAATTTGAATGTCTCAATCATATCTCCCCTTTTCTGCCTATCAACTAATTTCTGCAACTCACAAATCTTCACCCTGTTCTCATATGGTTCATTCCATAGACCTGCTATCATCTTAGTCACTCGCCTCTGGATCTTCTCCACCTCCTCCCCATCAAGAAGGAACCTAGGTGACCAAATCTGGGCACAGTAGTCGAGATGAGGTCTTATTAAGGCTCAGTACAGAGGTACAATAACTTGCTTGTCTCTGCTCGTCAAGGTATTTTTCAACAACCAAGTGAGTTGATGAACTGATTTAGCTACTTTTGCAATGTGCCCCCTAAACTTCATCTCCCTATCCACCAACACTCCCAAGTCCCTGGCCTCATCAATCTCCTGGAGAACAGTTCCACCAATGTGGTATACTGCTGCTAATCTTTTCACCCCAACATACATAACCTTAAATTTAAAAAAAAAAAAAAAAAAAAAAAATCAGCTAACGCCTTTTTATTCCCGTATATACGGGAGTAGGCGAGGCCATTTAGCCCTATCTAACTTTTGGAGACTGAGTGGGCAGTTCAATCTCCACTGGTACCCAATCAGAGACAGATGGCCCAAGGCTATCACTAATTAAGCGGTACGCAGTGAAGAGAGACGGCTCAAATGTGCCGCCATCTCGTGGTCTCTAACACTAACACAATATATTTAATGTCTGAAATAATGTGGGTTCTACGGTCGATTTTCTTGATTTTACAGGACGAAAAACCCGAGTTTCCGGGAGGAAAAACCTGCTTGCCCGTGCCAGAGATCGACTAACTCGGGAACCGGTCGAAAAAAGGCTTAGAAAAATTTCCTCTAGTCGCCGACTAGACTCGAAACCAAGACTTCCTTCGTGCGGCCTAGCGCGGTGGTGTACAAACGCCACATCCACTGGCGTTTGTATCGTTTGGCGTTTGTTTTTATCACATTAATTGACATCCATTCTCCTTAGCCCAGAACTCCAATCTATCCAAGTCATCCTGCAAGATTTTGACATCTTCTGCATTCACTATTGCCCTACCCAACTTTGCATCATCAGCGAACAAAATTATTACAAAACTTAATACATTTATTATTATACTTATTATTACAAAACAAAAATTAAGTTATACTGGAGGAAGTAGGGGAGACAAGAGATCAGGGGTTGACTTTTGATACAAACCTGAAATTCAGGGGACATATTGCAAAAATGGTGAAGGTAACACAGGGGATTGCTGCAATTATGAGAAGGACACTGACCTGCAGAGATAAGAGGTTTATCATTCCGTTGTATAAGTCTCTGATCAGACCACACTTAGACTATTGTACTCAGATCTGGTCCCCAGGATTTGAAGGGGATAAATTAACTGTGGAAAGTGTACAAAGGCAGATAACAAAGATGGTTTCAGGACTGTACCATGTTAGTTATGAGGATCGGCTGAGGGAATGTGGACTGCAGAGTTTGGTGGATAGATGAAGCAGAGGTGATATGATTGAGACTTTTAAACTGTTGAGAGGTGGTTACTGGGTCAACACTGGAGTGTTCTTTTGCTTGGTTGAACAGTGGGAATGAGTGATGACAAGGGGCATCCCTGGAAGTTACGGAAGGAAACTGTGAGCAAGAGGGTGAGGAGTGGTTTCTTTGCATTGAGGGTGGTTGAACAATGGAATGCATTGCTTGATAGAGTGGTGAGAGCGAGAATGGTCAATGAGTTTAAGGAGTGGTATGATAGACTTTGTGTTTCCTAGAATTTTGTTAGATATTGTGAAGAGGAAAAGTGTCAATGGGAGGTTAGTGTGTGTGTTGCCTCATTTTGACAATTGCAAAGTTAAGTAGATGAGCGATGATAATGAATCATATGATTGCAAGAATGTGCAAAAAAAGAGCTCTGGAATTTGTTGATGTCTGGAGTGTGTTTGAAGAAAAAAGACAGTTGTATGCTAGAGATGGTCTGCATCTGAACATGGAAGGACATAAGCGATTGAAGAAGTTACTGTTTTCTGAACAAGTTGAAGTAATTGGGCAGGGAAACTAATATCGAAAAGGTTCAGTGTAAGAGAGAGAAACTTTAGCACTGATTGTATATTTATTGATCCTTATTCACAGAATAAATTGCAGAAGAGAGGTGATAATCATATAATTAGAATATTGGTAGCATAGTGGTTAGCATCCCTGCTGTTGCGGGAAACCGGGGTTCGATTACCCGACGGAAGGTTTTCTTTCCTTTTGAACGGGGAATCAATGTAGGAAGACAAGTAGTGTGATAGGAGAGAATGAAAAAAAATATATATATGAATGAGAAAATAATAGTTGATAGCATGGAAGGCATGAGTGACCGTGAAAGTTTAGGAGATGGTTTTGTTTGGGAGAGTGAATTTAGATTAAGAGTGACTCACCTGCAGAGGGATATAGATGAGCTGAAAGAGGAGGTGGAATGTCTTGTGAATGAGAGCAGAAGTATGAAAGATAAGATTAGGAGAATGGAAGAGATAAATGCAAGTTGAATCAGAGTAGGGGAGAAAGAGAATTTTGGGAGCGTTAGAAGAGGAGAGAAAGGAAACAGTAGAAGAGAGGGAATGAGTGAGAGGTATGGGTGTGCTAGAAGAGGAGAAAATGGAAACAGTAGAAGAGAGGGAATGAGAGAAAGGTATGGGTTTGCTAGCAGACGAGAGGATGGAAACAGTAGGAGAGATGGAATGAGAGAGGGATATGGAAGTGCTAGAAGAGGAGAGAATGGAAACAGTAGGAAAGATGGAATGAGAGAGAGGTATGGGAATGCTAGAGGATGAGAGGATGGAAACAGAAGGAGAGAGGGATATGGAAGTGCTAGAAGTGGAGAAAATGGAAACAGTAGGAGAGAGGGAATGAGAGAGATGTATGGGAGTGCTAGAAGAGGAAAGAATGGAAACAGTAGGAGAGTGAGGTATGGGAATGCTAGGAGAGAGAATAGCAGTAGAGGAGAGGAATGAGAGAGACCTATGGGAATGGAAACAATAGGAGAGAGGGAATGGTAAGAGGTATAATGTATGGCAACTCAATGATCTGTGGTGTTCAAGATAGGATGCATAAGGAGTGTTTGCAAGGAGGAACAATAGAAAGGGTGGCTATGGCAATTAAGAGAGGTGAAAGGGTGGATGAGATGATTGTGATGGTAAGAACAAATGACTTGAGTGGTAATGTAAGTGGGGCAGCTAGAGATATGAGATTTTTGCTTGAGGCTGTACGGAAGAAGACAGAAAGAGGAAAAATAGCGTGCGTGTTGCCTAGGTATGATAATGATGAGCTGAGCAGAAGAGTGGTGATATTGAATGGCATAATAACGAGAATGTGTGACAAGAGAGGACTGGTATATGTGGATGCTTGGAGTGCGTTTGAGACAAGAGAGGAATTGTATGCGAGAGACCGTTTACATTTGAATGAGGAAGGACGTAGGCATCTGGAGAGATTGCTGTTCTAAACGAGTCAGTGTGTCCCAGGGAGGATGATAGCAGGGGTGGCCTCTTGTGGGAATGGATACTTGGGAGAAGGGAGCGGACATCAGGTAACACTGAGCGCAGTGGAGTCTAGAAGGGATAATGCTGGGTATAGAAACAATGGCATTTATATGCTTTATACTAATGCCAGGAGTATCCGAAATAAGGGAGAGGAATTGGTGGTGCAGATAGCATCAGCCTGGCCAAATGTTATTGGGATCACTGAGACATGGTTGACAGAAGGGGATATAATAACAGGAATAGATGTCGCTGGGTACAGTATTTTTGTCAGGATAGGAGGGGAAAGCGTGGTGGTGGGGAACTGCGTATGATAAGTGATGACCTATGTCCTCTAAGAGTGGAGGCTTTGGAAGGAAGTGAGACAAATGATTTTGAGAGCATATGGTGTGAGGTAGAGGTAGGCAAGACAGGATATTTAGTGGGATGTTGCTACAGACACAGGAGCACAGAGGATGGGGATCAGGAGATGTTTAGTCAGTTAAGTTTGGCAAGTGCAAGAAAAATGATTGTTATGGGAGATTTTAACTACAGTAGTATAAATTGGAGAGAGGAAGATGCATGTAGCAATAGGGGAATGGAATTTCTAGAATTCTTGAGGGACAAATGTCTTAGACAACAGGTAACAGAGGGAACAAGAGGTTTAAGAGTTTTGGATTTGGTTATAGCATCAGAAGAGTTGATGATAACTGAGTTGACATCTCTCCCACCAGTTGAAGAGAGTGACCATATGGTTTTGACTTAGAAAATGAACAGAGATGCAGGAGTATCAAAGAGACGGGAACTTATGTGGAATTATAAAGCAGGTGATTATAATAGTCTTAGACGTCAACTTCGGGAAGGTTCATGGAGAGAGGAATTGGAAGGTCGGGATATCTTTAGTACGTGGGAAATTGTGAAAGAATATTTGTTAGCAGCAATGGTAAGTTATATACCACGAGTGAAGAAGAGGACACAATTTGGAGTAAAGTGGATGACAAACAATATTAAACAGGAATTGCATGCGAAAAAGAGATTATGGAAGAGATATAAGGAGACAGGTGAAGAGAAGATGCATGAAGAATATAAGAAACAGGCCAGAAGAGTGACTAGTCTGGTAAGGAAAGCGAAACTGGAATACGAGAGGAGATTGGCTCTAAGATCCAAACAAATCGTAGGGAATTTTTTAGCTATGTGGCCAGTAGGAGGAGAAATGACTGTGGAAGAATGATGTTGTGGGATAAAAATGGGAATAGAGTGACTGATGCAGAGGACATAGTAGAAGTGTTTAATGAACACTTTATTGGAGTATTTCATCCTAGAGGAGTCAGCTTTAATGCTAGAGGGATAGGGCTGGTTCAAGGTTTGGAGGTACAGGAGGAGAGTGTGTTTCAAACACTGAGTACTCTGGATGTCAATAAAGAGGTGGGACTGGATGGAATTTCAATACGAGTTTTAAGAGATTGTGCTAGGGAACTGACAGTGCCTTTGACCTGGCTTTTCAATGAAAGTCTGGCTACTGGAAAGGTGCCCATGGAATGGAAGGAAGGTAAGATAGTGCCATTGCATAAGGGCAGAAGCAGACTGGAAGTGTCTAATTATAGGCCAGTCTGTGTGTCATCAGTAGTTGTTAAGATCTTGGACAAAGTAGTGAGGGACCTTATACAGCATTGGGCAGATGAGGGTAATGTTATCTGTGAGAGTCAACATGGATTTCTGAAAGGGTGCTCTTGTTTTAGCAATATGCTAGCCTTTTATAATAAAGTTACAAGAACATTAGATGAGGAAAAAGCATATACTGCAATTTTCTTAGACTTAGCAAAGACATTTGACAGGGTGCCACATGATAAGCTGATATTTAAGTTGCAGCACATCGGTCTGGATGTCAGATTGGTCAACTGGATTCAGGATTGGCTGTCTGATAGGTATCAGAGAGTTGTGTATGGTGGAGCAGTTTCAAGGAGGCAGAGGGTTACAAGTAGGGTTTCGCAGGGCTCAGTACTAGGACCTATATTGTTTAACATTTAACTAGCATTGTATAGTCCTGAAACCATCTTTTATCTGCCTTTGTACGCTTTCCACAGTTATCCCCCTTCAAATCCTGGGGACAAAATCTGAGAACAATAGTCCAAGTGTGGTCTGATCAGGGTCTTATACAACGGAATGACAACTGTTTTATCTCTGCAGGTCAGTGTCCTTCTCATTATTGCAGCAATCCTCTGTGTTACCTTCACCACCTTTGCAATATGTCCCCTAAATTCCAGGTTTCTATCAATCATCAATCCCAGATCTCTTGTCTCCCCTACTTCGTCCAGAATAATTCCTCCCATAAAGTATGCAGTGTCCCATCGATGTTTCCCAAACCTCAAGACCTTACATTTTGCTGCATTAAACTGAAACCCCCATTCATTTGCCCATCTATCTAGCTTATTCAAATCCTCTTGCAGGGCTGCTGCATCTGCACTATTACTAATAATCCTTCCCAGCTTTGCATCATTGCAAACAACTGAAAATCTCCCTGCAATCCACTGACAATGTCATTGATATAAAGGTTAAACATTATAGGTCCCAGCACTAAGCCCTGTGGGACCCCACTTGTAACCCTCTGCTTCCTTGAAACTGCCTACTATACACAACTCTCTGATACCTATCGGACAGCCTATCCTGAATCCAATTGACCAATCTGACATCCAGACCCATGTGCTTCAACTTAAATATCAGCTTATCATGTGGCACCCTGTCAAATGCCTTCCCTAAGTCTAAGAAAATGGTAGTATATGCCTTTCCCTCATCTAATGTTATACTAAATTTAGTTTAATCCTTTTTCCCAGTGAGAGCAAACAAAGTTTGCGCCTGAAAATATCTTCAGGACTGAATATAGTGTTGTACTATCTTACCTGGTTAAGTAGTACAACACCAGGCAACTCGTAGCAAAGGTGGAGCAAGATACCAACACTACTATCCCAGTATCTCCCATAATGCAAAACACATCTCCTTGTGGATATGTATACTGTTATGCATTAAGGGATTGGCCATTACCCAGACTAGTTTCGACCTTTATTGATGTCTCTTCAGCAGGAGCCAGGCCCAGATTTGGAGATACCAGGCAGAAGCAGTAGCAAGGTCATCTTTACCTATAGGAGTTGCCAAAAGGTTTTCCACCTTTTTTTTTATTAAATTAATCTGGATTTAGAGAAAGATATTGAAAGTTTATTTTTCACTAGGTTAGACTATAATAAATTTAGTTTAATCCTTTATCCAAGTGAGAGCATACAAAAGTTTGTGCCTGAAAATATTTTCAGGACTGAATATAGTGTTGTACTATCTTACCTGGGTTTTGTAACTTTATCATAAAAGGCTAGCATATTGTTAAAACAAGAGCACCCCTTCACAAATCCATGTTGATTCTCACAGATAACATTACCCTCATCTGCCCAATACTGTATACGGTCCTTCACTACTTTCTCCAAGATGTTACTAACTACTGATGACACACAAACCGGCCTATAATGAGATACTTTCAGTCTGCTTCTGCCCTTATGCAATGGCACTATCTTACCTTCCTTCCATTCCATGGGCACCTTTCCAGTAGCCAGACTTTCATTGAAAAGCCAGGTCAAAGGCACTGTCAGTTCCCTAGCACAATCTCTTAAAACTCGTATTGAAATTCCATCCAGTCCCACAGCTTTATTGACATCCAGAGTACTCAGTGTTTGAAACACACTCTCCTCCTGTACCTCTAAACCTTGAACCTGCCCTATCCATCTAGCATTAAAACTGACTCCTCCAGGATGAAATACTCCAATAAAGTGTTCATTGATCAATTCTACTATGTCCTCTGCATCAGTCACTCTATTCCCATTTTTATTCCACAATATCATTCTTCCACAGTCATTTCTATTCCTACTGGCCACATATCTAAAAGATTCCTAGGAATTTCTTTGGATCTTAGGGCTAATCTCCTCTCATATTCCAGTTTCGTCTTCCTTACCATACTAGTCACTCTTCTGGCCTGTCCCTTCATGCATCTTCTCTTCTCCTATCTCCTTATATCTCTTCCATAGCCTCTTTTTTCACATGCAATTCCTGTTTAATATTGTTTGTCATCCACTTTACTCCAAATTGTGTCCTCTTTGTTCACCTCGTGGTGTACAACTTACCATTGCTGCTAACAAACATTCTTTCATAATTTCCCATGCACTGATATCCAGGCCTTCCAATTCCTCCCTCCATGAAACTTCCCCAAGTTGACGTCTTAGACTATTATAATCACCTGCCTTATAATTCCACAAACGTTCTCGTCTCATTTGAGGACTCCTGCATGTTTATTCATTTTATGGTCACTCTCTCCAACTGGTAGGAGAGATGTCATCTCAGTTATTATCAACTCCTCTGATGCTATAACCAAATCCAAAAACTATTGAACCTCTTGTTCCCTCTATTACATGTTGCCCAAGACATTTGTCCTCAAGAACTCCAGAAATCCCATTCCCCCATTGCTACATGCATCTTCCTCTCCCCAGTTTATACTACTGTAGTTTAAATCTCCCATAACAATCATTCTTCTTGCACTTGCCAAACTCAACTGTTTAAACATTTCCTGGTCACTAACCCTCTGTACTCCTTGGTCTGTAGCAACACACCACTAAATAACCTGTCTTGCCCACCTCTACCTCACACCATATGCTTTCAAATTTATTAGTGTCACTGCCTTCCAAAGGCTCCACTCTTAAAGGACATAGGTCGTCAGTTATCCTTATAATAATAATATTATTATTATTATTATTATTATTATTATTATTATTAATATATTAATAATAATAATAGAAGAGACCTCCTGCAATGAGTCTTGATAGACTTTGTGTTTCCTAGGAAGGGCTTACCCTGATGAATCTTTTGACTCCATGGAGGCCTGAATAATAATAATAATAATAACTTGCGGAGGCTTTCTTCCAGCAGTGGACAGAAAATGGCTGAAAGAAGAAAGAGACATTTTATAATCTACCTGTTTCTTTCAAAGTTTTACTTTGAAACAAGATCTGTTTATTTCAAACAGGTCTTGTTTGAAACAAACACACACACGCACGCACGCACGCATGCATGGTACCTGTTTGTTTCAAACAAGGTACCATGTGCGTGCGTGCGTGTGTGTGTTTATTTTAAATACCGACAATTTTAAATTTATTTCAGGATTTGTTTATAAATCAAATCTGAATCTGCTAATTGAAGAAATCTGTTTCAGTAATACAAGACATTACATTTTCAGAAATTCAATTTCTAGCTTAGGTTTTCATTGCAGGTTTACTTTATGACCATCTTGGTAATTATAAAGTAGCATTCCTTGCTGCAGGTGTACCACCAATCATTGGAGCTGCTCTTATGTGTTTAATTCACAGAATGCCATCACAGGTATGTGCCTGAATTATCTTCTTTTCAATATTAATCAATTATAGTAATAATAATTATTATTGCATGAGTATCTCCATCGAGTCAGAAGACTCATCGTGACAGAACCACACTAACCATTATTCAACCAATACCTATGATTCGTCTCCTTAAACTCATTCAATATCAGGACACTCACAACGACTCTACGTCACCACTCTCTTTTCTGCTATACTTGCAACTCACATGCCTCCAATCTCTCCTCATAGGGAGCATTCCATAGACTTGCACTAGCTTGGTCACTATCTCTGGATCCTCTTCACCATCTCCACATCCCCAAGACATTCAGGTGATTAAACCTGTGCAGACTAGTCAAGATGGGCCATATCACATCCTTATGAAGAGAGATAACTTCTGTTTCTTTACTTGTTAATGTGTTCTTTAGTATCCAAGTGATCCTATGAGCTATTTTGCCAATTTTTGTAATATGCTCGCTAAACTTTAACCTTTGTCCACCATAACCCCCTCCATTTCCCAAGTATTTTGCCCCTTGTCAATTTCCTGCAATATAATACCATCAATATAATGCACAGCATGTGATCTTTTCATCCAAAAGCGCATAGCCTTATATTTTGCAACATTAAATTGACAATGTTATCCTTCATCCACACTGCCAATCTGTTTAAATCATATTGCAAAATGACTACATCGCCTTTATCAACTATTGCCCTACCCAGCTTTGCATCATCAGCAAAGTAGTATATCCTCTCACTTCCTTAAATCTTTCCCTATATCATTAACATACAAATTAAAGAGTAGTGACCTCAGTACAGAACCTTGAGGGACTGTACTGGTTACTTGAATACTCCTAGACTCCACTCAAGCATATACCACCTTCTGATGTGTCTCAGTCAGCCACTAGTTTCATATCCATTCTGATTTGCTCCAACTTGCACTAGATTTGTATGAGGTATTCTGTCAAATGCCTCAACAATATCCAGCAGTATCACGGTGTAGCCATTTCTCCCATTTCACTGTCACTGTTGTAAAATGTGAATAAATTACTACAGCAGGTCCTACTTTTTAGATAGCTGTGCTGCCCAACACAGAATATTATTATTATTATTATTATTATTATTATTATTATTATTATTATTATTATTATTATTATTCAGGCCTCCAAGGAGTCAAAAGACTCACCGAGGGAGGTCCTTTCTAAGACATAAAGTCTGTCAAGACTCATCGAGGGGAGGTCCCCCCCTGAGAAACACAAAGTTTATCATACCACTCCTTAAACCCACTGACCGTTCTCGCTCCCACCACTCCATCAGGCAATGCATTCCACGGCTCAACCACCCTCCACACAAAGAAACCACTCCTTACCCTCTTGCTCACAGTTTCCTTTCGTAACTTCCAGGGATGGCCTCTTGTCATCACTCCTTCCCGCTGATCAACCAAGCGAAAGAACTCCCCAGTGTCAACCCTGTAACCACCTCTCAACAGTTTAAAAGTCTCAATCATATCACCTCTCCTTCTATCCACCAAACTCTGCAGTCCACATTCTCTCAGCCGATCCTCATAACTATCCTTGTACAGTCCTGAAACCATCTTTGTCATCCGTCTTTGTATCCTTTCCACAGTTAATTTGTATTAATTTTTTAATTTGTATTAATTTAATTAAGAGCCTCTGTAGCTCAGTCGGTATAGATAAAGTCCTTTGGTCGGAAAGACCTGGGTTCGATTCCCGTCCATGGTGTGAGGAATATCATGTTCTGTGACCAGATATTTAACTTTATCTTGTCTCTTTTGACTACAGGTGAGTTAGTCAGTCTCATATGGAAGTAGAGGGTTTTTTCACCCAGAAACTCAGGTTTTTTGTTCTTCAGAACAGCTAAGCCATCCCCTTGAACACACACACACACAGATCTACACTCATAAAATACATACTTAATCCTTCATTAGGAGGGCTCAACCCATCCTAAGGAATGGGGGGAGCATGATATGAAATAAATAAATTAATTTTTATAGCTAAATTAAAAAAAAAAGTTTGCTGAGATTATTAGTTTTATCAGGTTTATGGTATCGCAGGTGTTAATTTTGTTCGTGATCCTAGGGTATAGTCTTCTGTGAGTAATGTGTGTACAATGTCCTTGTGTAGAGGCTTAAGTGCTGTGAGGACATTATGTTGGAGGTTTAATGGATTTTTTACAACACTCAGAAAGAATTAAATTAGAATTTAATACTCCTATATTTCGTCCTAGTCACTAGGACATCTACGGGGATTACAAACAATTAATGTAACATGCATACAAAAACTTACAATACTAAGCCCAACCATATGGGTGACCCTAAAGTCCTATCTAGGTGGAGTGCCCTCTAAGGGCGGTAGTAGGTGGCCTGGAATGTAAGGTGGGGCCTCTGGTGATGAGTGTTTCCCAAATCTTCGGAAGCTTAATGCAACCGTATTTGTTAAGATTTGGTTGGTTTCTGAGAGCTGCTGCTGCTTATAAGAAAAGTCTCTCTTTCTTGAATTTGCTGTGGTGGAGCATAGTGGTTTTCTTCCATGATACTCTGTGGGTGGTGTCCAAAACATGGTCAGCCAAGCCTGAATGGCCATAGTTGTGTTTAACGATGTACGACTTGTGTTCCTCCAGGCAGATGGATGCTGATCTGCCTGTCTGTCCAAAGTACGCAAGCTTACAGGAACAGGGTACTTTGTAAACTCCAGGCAGAGAGAGAGGGGGGGAGCTGATCTTTCGTAGAACGGATAAGGGTAGCAAGTTTGCAGTAGGGCTTATATGCTGTGTGTAGGTTATACTTTTTTAGTACCTTGGCTATTTTTTCCGAAGTGCCTCGGATGTAGGGTATGGTGATGGCATTTTTAAATTCTTGTTGATGAGAGGGACGGGGAATGGGGAAGGAATTGATTATTTTTTTGATACTGTGTTCACTGTAGCCATTGGAGAGGAAAGTTCTGTGTATGTGGTTAAGCTCAGTAGTGAGGGCGGTTCCACTGGAACAAAGATTGTGGGCTCTCTTGGTAAGGGTTTTAATGATGCCATATTGTTGTGAGGGGTGGTGGTGGGAGAGTTTGTGAATGTATCTGCCTGTGTGTGTGGGTTTTCTGTATACAGTGAAGGCAAGTGTATCATTGGGCAGGCACGTGACTAAGGTGTCTAGGAAGGGTAAACAATTGTTCTTTTCCTTTTCCATAGTAAACTGGATTCTTGGATGTAGGCTATTGGGATGACCGAGGAAGGAGTCTAACGTGTCTGGGCCATGAGGCCAAATGGAGAACACATCATCTACATATCTTAGCCAGATAGAAGGTTTGAGTGGGGTTGAGTCTATGGCTCGTTTTTTCGAAATCTTCCATATAGAAATTGGCAAGGGGGGGTGAGAGGGGGGAACCCATGGCAGTTCCTTCTATCTGCTTGTAGATTTTGTTATTCCAAGAGAAATACCCAGAGTTGATGGCAAAGGAAAAGAGATCTAAGATGTCAGAGGGGGAAAACGTTTTCTAAGAGAGATAAAGTGTCAGTTAAGGGAATATTGGTAAACAAAGAGGAGATATCAAAGCTTACCAATATGTCTGTATTGTTCAAGGTTAAATTTTCTGTGAGGGCTTTAAAGTGGGTCGAGTTTTTTATATAGGAAGCTGAATTTCCGGTGAGGGGGGACAGAGAGTTGGCCAGCTGTTTAGACAGTCTGTAACAAGGTGCATTGGTAGCATCTACTATAGGTCCGAGTGGGGAATTGGGTTTGTGGATTTTTGGTAAACCGTATATTCGGGGGGGACGGGAGCAGAAAGGTTTAAATTTTTTCGTGATGTCAGGGGGCCAGGAGGTTACTTTTTTAAGTAAGATTTTTAATTTCTTAACTTGCGTTTTTGTGGGGTCGTGTTCTAGCAGGATGTAGGTAGCGCGATCACGGAGGATAGTGTTCATTTTACGATTGTATTCGCTGGTATTAAGAACAGTGACTATTTCGTCCTAGTGACTAGGATGAAATATAGGAGTATTAAATTCTAATTTAATTCTTTCTGAGTGTTGTAAAAAATCCATTAAACCTCCAACATAATGTGTACAATGTCTAATGTTCTGGGGATGTCCACATTGGTGTATAGCGACATTGTATCCAATGAAGTGAGGATGTCATTATGGGATGTACCCACAACATTAGACATTGTATACACATTACTTGTATATGTGTATCGTGAATTTTGTTCGTGATCCTATTACTAGGATCACGAACAAAATTAACACCCAGCGATATTGTAAACCTGATAAAACTAATAATCTCAGCAAACTCTTTTAAATTTAACAATAACATCTATATCCAAATTTTTGGACTCCTTATGGGCCAAAATATTAGCAGACAATTAGCTAAATTGTTTCTATCACATACAGAATCACATCTACTCAGCCCTTCCCCTGGCATCACCTTTTACGGCCAATACGTGGGCGATATTCTATGCATTGGAGAAGCAACATGCATCACACTTTACAAGCATCCCTTAAATACTTCAGCAAAAGACTAAAGTTCACTATAGAAACAGAGCATGAAAAATCCATACATTTCCTAAACCTAATAATGATTAGGGGAAACAACGAAATAACCACAAAAATATCCACAAACCCACATATATTGGAAATTACCTCCCCTTTAACTCGTATCATCTTTATTCTATCAAACAATCAGTCATTCTAGTACAATTTATAAACTCATACAAGTTTTTGACTACCCATAATTATCTCAACATAGAAATAAAAAAATTAATACAGATTTTTAGAAAACTACCCAACACAGCTAATAAATTATGTCAACAAAACAGCAAAAACCCGTCAAAACAATCCAATAACCAAAACAAACTTCTTCCCAACACAAAAAAATCATTAAACAGCCATACATGCAGAACACATACAAAGCCTACAAATACATTTTAAACACATTGACTATAAATTAGTGTTCACCACAAACCAAAAATTGGCAACACTTCTAAAGCTCACAAAATCTCATACATACAAAGAAATACTAGAACACCACAATGTAGTATACAAATTTCCTTGCCAACAAGACTGTGATGTCACCTACACAGGTTCCATGATCAGATCTTTATGGACAAGACTACAGGAACACTTCCGTGACAGCAACATGCTAACACCAAGCTGAAATGACATAGCCTCCACTTTTCCCAATGAGCTCTGAAGATGACACACAGTTGAAACAGCTCACATCCTGTTACTCCCACCCCTAATCTTGTTTCATTATATTCTATCCTTCTCCTTTCCCCAAAAATTTCTATCTTTCACCTTCTTCCCAAAGAATTCATAGCATACCCTTGAAACGCAGGTTTTAAATTCACATACCGTAATTCTTACAATTTTTCCACATCTCAATCTCCACATTTACATCCTCCTCTTCCTTTCAGTCATACTTTAGCAGTAATATAAATGTTTCTCAGCATACACTGGATGCCGCTCAATAAGTAGACAACGGAACATCCTACAAAGGTATGTTCCAAAATTATTTGTTTCTTGTTGCAGGAGTAATAGATAGTGAAATTGTTGGAATGCAAGATTTAATGAAACAGTTATTGAAAATCAAAAGAGCAATATGTGGAGTGATGTTTGACATCTAGTGGAAACTAATGAAAGTGTGCAAGAGAACAGAACAAAAGAAAAAAGAGTAAAAGAGGTGACGAGTGATTCCAGGATAGCAATATATGGAGACTCCATAATTAGAAGGCTAATTACTGAGAGAGTCCATAAGGTCTGCTGTCCAGGTGGGAGAATGAGGGATAATTAAAGCGTTGGACATGAGGAAGAAACGAGCAAGAGAGTTCGTTGTGATTTTAGGGACAAATGATCTAAGTGGACATAAGAAGGATGTGAAGACAAATATCAGGAGACTATTGAGAAGAGTGAAAGATAACAGTGTAGTATGGAAGGTTGTCAGTGTGTTGCCGAGGTATGATGATGAGTTGCAATGGAGAGTTAAAACCATAAATGGTATGCTAGCAGAGCTGTGTGAGGAGAAGGGAGTGAAGTTTGTGGATGTATGGCATATGTTTGAGGGAAGAATGAAATTATACGGCCATGATAAAGGGTTGAATTTAAATGACTCTGGAGTGAGTGTACTGGATAAAGTGTTGCTGGATGAAAGTACAGTGTGTGATGTGTGCAAGAGATCAGAAGAAAGAGATGAAGGGAAAAATCAGGATGGTGGTACTGAAGAGACAAAAGTGCTTGGCAGTGGAAACAGTAGTAGTGTGAGAGATGAAGAGAGAACGTGAATGCAAGGGAAACGGGGGGGGGGGGTCTTGGGTGGACAGGGAGGCATGGCATAGAGATTTTTTTTTATATTATTATTATTACACCAGATCATAGAGGTCAAATTCATGTATTTTATACAGCACCTTTTCTGAGTTGTTATAAAGTTCACATTTGGAAATATTCATACAATTTAGTATGCATTGGCAATGCTTCCTCGATGTTACAGATTTTGCAGATGTGGAAGACTTTTATGCCATTGTTAAATTTGATTGGTCTTGAGGCGAGAGATTATGGTAGTGGCACAGCGATTAAACTTGGAGTTGATGGTAGCTCCTAGTTTTTCTGCTGAATACCAGTGGTGAGTCATGTCCTGGAGAATTGTTCTTTTTATTTTTGAGTGGTTTAAAAAGATCGAAATCTGTGGTATCACTTGATGTTGCAGCTATTTTTGTTACTTCATCTGCAGTTTCATTTCCTTTTAATCCCACATGGGATGGGATCCACTGGAAAATTATTTTGGAATCACCATGTAGTTTGTTTATGTTTTTTGCTATGTCTCTAAGTATTTCTTGATGGCTAGTGTAGCAGTTCTTAATAGCCTGAAGGGCTGTGTTATATCCCCGTTTTCTTTTTGTTCTATCTTTAATTTGGCTTTGTACTTTACTTTAAATTTTAGTTTTATCTTTAATTCTCTTTTTTGTCTTTAACTTTACCTTTAACATTAAATTTTTGTATCTCTTTGCTATCAGACTTCAGCTGCCGACAAATTTGTATAGATTAAAGGCTGCGCCAGCCAGCAACCAAATTCTGATACACTATCTAAAATACTTAAAGAAAATTGTAGGGATCAAGATATATGCAGTCATGGTCCCTATTCTCACATCACTATTGGTTTCCCCTTAAAATGCATAGTACGAAATTTTCCAAACGGTAATTCAAATCCGCAGAAAGTATGACAAACTCAATTGATTATGTAAAAAGAAACACATTTATTACAGCACAAAAACAAGTATACATGTTATTTAAATTTTGAATCTTAAGAGAGTCTGGGTTCCCCTTACTTAATTAAACACATTTAAACTTCTGCACTATGATCTCTTACTAGACATAAATTCCTCACTTCTGTACATATATCTATCCTCAGACTCTCACAATCAAGTTACCTGATAATATCATACATGAAACATTACATATAAACATTAGACAATTCAATAAATCTGACATGTAATTCTCTAGGACAACAGTACTTATTTCTACTTAATTCTCTCCCTCAAAATATCTGTTAACACTTAATCACTTTCTGATCATATGACATTACTTTTCTTAAATCACTTAAACAGTTTGGAGCTTGGCCTCCCATTCAGTTGGAGCCTAATATGTTTTCCTCTTAGCAGTAGACAAAAGTGTCCAAATTGCAGACTGTTCCTGTGGTACAACACATAAATAGTGTGTGTTCTTAACTTCTGTTTCTTTATTCCACGGATACTTTAATCCTACATTAATATAAGAAAATCTTTGCTTACCATTCTTGCTTTGACTAGGTATTCTGATCTGTTCACTGTACCTCCTCTGATGGTGGGCTTTGTTCCTTTTTTCTACACGAACCGAAAGCACTCATACACAGACTTGTACGCTGACGTAGATTTCATCAGCGGCTCTTTCTCCTTATGTGTTGAACACATTGTAGTTGCGGCTTTGACCGATGTAGCATGCATAGCAAGGGAGATTCTCGCTACATGTGGCGGCAAGCTCTACATAGCTCTCCTACGGGAAACTTGGTGCCTACGAAATTCGGAGACGGGACACACAAGCGATCAGAGATCTTAGAATAAGAGAGCGATTCGAACTCCCGCCGGAAATTTTATACTCCGGAACAGCTCCCTCACTCGGTGGTGTCGTCACGCATATGGCGGCAGCCGATTGGACGCCGTGGCTACGAACTGCCTTTACATGCCTTAAACCTGTACTTAGCTTATACATATTTATTTGTTAATACTACATGACTTTCTGCTTTAATTCATTCACAATTACTATCTCAATAAACATATGGGCTATCTTAACAGTGTTTAGAATTTACACATCTGGTTATTTACATTTTCCTGGGACATTATTCGGTACATCTCCCATCAGAAGGCATAAGCATGTCCTTATCCCTTCCTTCTGAGGGAATGTAACATTGGGTGGGGAAAAGGGATGACTCATCACTTTTTCCGACACAACAGCTGCTAAGGAATCCATGAAAAATATAAATTCCTTTGGGTTTTGTTTATCCAAATGTTGCAGTGCTGTGTTAATGGCTATTAATTCTGCATGGTATGAGTTGCATCCAATACTGTTAGTTGTTTTTAGTTCTATATTTTGAGAGCCATAGATGAGTACGCCACTTCCAGAATTGCCATTTGGATTTTTAGAGCCATCTGTGTAGATCTTTATTGAGTCAGGTATATATTCCATTATTTTTGATAGAGCTAATGACCTCAAAATTTCAGGGTTTTCTAGACTGTTTTTTCTCATGTTTCCCTATTTCCTATCTTGATTTGGAAGAAATGCTGGGTAGTTGGCTATTTTATTTGGACAATCCAAGGGAATTTTACTTTCCATGATTTCATACATTGTTGATTTTTTCTTTATTCTGTTATTTGGTTGCCAATTTTTAAAACGTTCACTTGTTCTATGATGTGCAAGGTTGGTTCTTTTTTCTACAAATTTAGTAAGATTTTCTTGCCACCTAAATTTTAAAGGAACAAGTTTGAATTCGAATTCTGCTATTTTTTCAGGAGTTGTATTCCTTAGTCCACATATAATTCTAGCTGCATTTTTCTGAATTTTTATAAGATTGTCTAAATTGGTTTGTGATGTTTGCATCCAGATAGGCGAAGCATATTCCATTATGGGTCGGATAATAGAGATGTATGTGACTTTTAAGATTTCAGCATCAGCTCCCCACTCTTTACCTGAGATACTTTTCCTGATACTTAGTCTTCTTTTTGCTCTGACCGCAACATTGTTGATATGTTTATTGAAGCTTAGCATTGAATCCAGAGTAACTCCAAGGTATTTGGGGTTTTCATTAAATGTAATTAGTTAACTGTCTAGCTTAGTATTTGGTCTCCACTTTCTGAGGTGATTATTAATGGTAAATACACAAATTTCTGATTTAGTAGGATTAATTTTGATTTTTTGGTTTTCACAGTATGTAGATAAACTTTCAATGGCTTTGTTTAAATGACCTTCTGCTGTTTCTAGGTTGTTGTGAGCTGAGAATAGGACCAAATCATCAGCAAACATAGCTATCTTTGTTTCTTTCTTTATATTCAATCTACTTAAATGACTTAGATATTTCTAAATATCTAAGTCATTTAAGTAGATCGAAAACAGGAGTGGGCTCAAAATGCTGCCTTGAGGGGGTCCCTGTCTTATTTTCACTTTCATGGAAAAGGTATTATTTATTCTAACTCGAATTGTTATATTTCTCAGGAAGTCATAAATCCAGTTTAGAAATTTCCCTTCTATTCCAATATGACAAAGTTTGGAAAAGAGTTACTGCCTCCACACCTTGTCAAAGGCATTGCGATAATCTATAAAAGCTGCAATGGTGGATTTGGTAGGTTTGGTATGGAAATTATCTTGATTTGTCTGGGTTAAGTAGAAAAGTTGATCAGTTGTTGAGTGATTTCTTCTAAAGGCAGCCTGAAAATGTGGTAGTATACTATTTTTGTTTAGATAGTAATTCAAAAATTGGAGTAGCTTTTTGACTGTGTTTAAGACATGATATGATGAGCTCTGTGTGTGATAAAAGGACCTCCCAGATGAGTCTTTGACTCCACGAGGTCTTGGGGTAATAATAATAATAATTTTTTCAATCAATTTGCCTGAAATTGAACTCAGTGAAATTGATCTATAAGTTCATGGTTGGTTTTGAGATTTGTTAGGCTTAAAGATTGGTATGATTGTGGCTGTCTTCCAGTCTTTTGGAGCTTTTCTTTGTTTTAGGTTATTGTTGTTAGGTGAAGTAGCCAATCAAGGACTAGGGAAGGAAGATGTTTGATCATAATTCCTTGTATGTTATCTGGTCCACATGATTTATTTATATCTAGTCTCTCCAGGGCATCTCTCAATTCAGAGATTGTAAATGGATCCAAGAATAATTTGTTTTTACATTTTGGGGAATTTTCAGCATTTTTCTGCTGTCAAGCCTGTCTTGATATTATTATTATTGGAATATTATTCAGGCCTCTATGGATTCAAAAGACTCCGTGGGAGGTCCTTTCTAAGAAACACAAGTCTATCAAGACTCATCGAGGGAGGTTCCCTCCTAGGAATCAAAAAGTCTATCATACCACTCCTTAAACCCATTGACTGTTCTCACTCTTACCACTCTATCAGGCAATGCATTCCATGGTTCAACCACCCTCCATGCAAAGAAACCACTCCTCACTCTCTTTCTCACAGTTTCCTTTCGTAACTTCCAGGGATGGCCCCTTGTCACGACTCCTTCCTGCTGTTCAACAAAGTGAAGGAGCTCCCCAGTGTCAACCCTGTAACCACCTCTCAACAGTTTAAAAGTCTCTATCATATCACCTCTCCTCCTTCTATCCACCAAACTCTGCATTCCACACTCTCTCAGCCAATCCTCATAACTAACAATGTACAGTCCTGACACCGCCTTTGTACCCTTTCCACAGTTAATTTATCCCCTTCAAATCCTGAGACCCAGATCTGAGAACAATAGTCTAAGTGTGGTCTGATCAGAGTCTTATATAATGGAATGATAACCATTTTATCTCTGCAGTCCTTCTCATTACTGCAGCAATCCTCTGTGTTACCTTCACTACCTTTGCAATATGTCTGCTAAATTTCAGTTTTCTATCAATCATCAACCCCTGACTTCTTGTCTACCGTACTTTCTCCAGTTTAACTTCTTCCATAGAGTATGCAGTGTCCCATCGATATGTCCCAAACCTCAAGACCTTACATTTTGCTGCATTAAACTGAAATCCCCATTCATTTGCCAATCAGTCAAGCTTATTCAAATCCTCTTACAGGGCTACCACATCTGCACTATTACTAATAACACTTCCCAGTTTCGCATCATCCACAAACAGCTGAATATCCGCTTGCAATCCATTGACAATGTCATTGATATAGAGGTTAAACAATATAGGTCCCAGCACTCAGCCCCGTGGAACACCAGTTGTAACCTTCTGCCTCTTTGATATTGCTCCACCATACACAACTCTCTGATACCTATCGGACAGCTAATCCTTAATCTAGTTGACCAATCTGACATCCAGACTCATGTGCTGCAACTTGAATTTCAGCTTATCATGTGGCACCCTGTCAAATACCTTTGCTAAGTCTAGGAAAATGGCAGTATATGCCCTTCCCTCATCTAATGCTCTTGTAACTTTATCATAAAAGGCTAGCATATTGCTAAAACAAGAGCGCCCCTTCACAAATCTATGTTGACTCTCACAGATAACATTACCCTCATCTACCCAATGCTGTATACGGTCCCTCACTACTTTCTCCACGATCTTACTAACTACTGATGACACACAAACTGGCCTATAATTAGACACTTCCAGTCTGCTACCACCCTTATGCAATGGCACTATCTTACCTTCCTTCCATTCCATGGGCACCTTTCCCGCAGCCAGACTTTCATTGAAAAGACAGGTCAAAGGCACTGTCAGTTCCTTAGCACATTCTCTCAAAATCGTGGTGAAATACCATCCAGTCCCACAGCTTTACTAACATCCAGGGTACTCAGTATGTGGAACACACTCTCCTCCTGCACCTCTAAACCTCGAACCTACCCTATCCCTCTAGTATTAAAATTGATTCCTTTAGGATGAAATACTTCAATAAAGTGTTCATTGAACAATTCCACTATGTCCTCTGCATCAGTCACTCTATTCCCATTTTTATCCCACAACGTCATTCTTCTACAGTCATTTCTCCTCCTACTGGCCACATAGCTAAAAAATTCCCTAGGATTTTCCTTGGGAATTTTTTAAGTTTATTTTAATTTTTTAATTTTTTAAATCTAAGGGCCAATCTTTTCTCATATTCCAGTTTTGCCTTCCTTACCATACTAGTCACTCTCCTGGCCTGTTTCTTATATTCTTCATGCATCTTCTCTTCACCTGTCTCCTTATATCTCTTCCATAGCCTCTTTTTCACATGCAGTTCCTGTTTAATATTGTTTGTCATCCACTTTACTTCATATTGTGTCCTCTTCTTCACTCGAGGAATACAGTTTATCATTGCTGCTAACAAATATTCCTTCACAATTTCCCAAGCACTAATGATATCCCGGCCTTCCAATTCCTCCCATTAGTATAAAGCATAAAAATGCCATTGCTTCTATACCCAGCAATTTTCAGCATTTTTTTGAGTCAGAGACTAGTGATTTGGATAGGTAAGTGGCTGTCAGTGGCTTCCCATAATGCATACCATTATACATGTCTGTAAGGATATGTTCTTTGCATTATGGGATACTAAGGCAAGTGATGTGAAGTCATTAGCTTCTGAAAATACTACAGGCACAAACTTTGTTTGCTTACACTTGGGTAAAGGATTAAACCAAGTATATAATTTCTTGATATCTTTAATTTAATGAAATAGAAAGGACTGGATGAGAGACTAGTGAGTTGGATAGGTAAGTGGCTATCAGTTGCTGCAGAGGTTATTTTGGAGCCAATATTGTCTAACATGTATGTTAATAACAATGGAATATGCAGCTGTTTGCTGATTATACAAAGTTCGGAAGAACTATGAGGAGTAGAACAGATGTTGTGGCCTTGAAGGAGGATCTCAGTAGATCATGAGTGGACAAGTGAGTGGAGCTATCAGTTTAATGTTGCCAAATGCAAACTCTTGAAGTTAGATAGGCAAGTTTGGGATGCAGAGTATACCTAGTCTAGCCATAAATACTGTTACAACAGCGCATAAACCTTTAATCTATCAGTAAATCATATATGGTTTCAGCACATACAAACCATATATATAACATGTTCTGCATTCTCAGAGGATTATGGTGGAGGCATGCCTTCACAGCTCTCAGAAACTGTTGCATCCTAATACAGCATGTTCAACCTGTTCTTTGGCAGTCAGATGCATCTTCTATATCATTATAATGGTTAATAGTCTGATACCCAAACATCTTACTGATCCCGATGTGTACAGTTAAATTTTGAAAAAGGGGGAAGAGATGAGAGATCTGAGAGTGATGGTGACACTGGAAGTTTAGAGTCACACTGTTAAAACTGTAAGAACATCACAAAAGATTATGGCAATGATGAGGAGGACTTTGACTTGCAGAAGCAAAAAGGTTATGGTTCCCTTGTACAAGATATTGATCAGACTACAAATGGACTACTGCACACAGATTTGGTGCCTGGATTTCAAGATGATGAGAATATGTCAGAGAGGGTTAGGAGAAAGTTCATTAACCTTGTGAATACAAGGAGAGAAGATTGATATATAAGTTGGTGGGGGGGTTGTTACCAGATTGTGTAGAACAAGAACCCATCGCTGGAAGCTGTATAAGGACAGTGTGAGCAAAGAAGTGAGGAACATTTTTTTTTACATGGAAAGTGGTTGGTGAGTGAAATGCATCACAGAAATTGTGAATAGGTTTACAGTAAATTTGATTATCTTTTTTTGCATGAGAATGTGGGGATCTGATTCTAATAACAATAATAAAGTTACTTTTGAGAGTTTGTCACTTCTTGCATTGGAAATAATTCCATTAATTTCATAGGAGATAATTATAATATTTTTGATTTTGATATAATATGTTTGATTTCATATTTTATTGAATTTGATTTCAGGGTTTTTCTTCTCCCTCTTTGCTCTCTGATATTATTATTTGAAGGCATTCTTTTAAAGCAACTTCATATATCCTTTTTTTTTTAAGTTTTAAATTTTCCAGTGTTCTGCACTGAACTTCTGTTTAATTAGTTTATTTAATTTCAATTTTTTATTAATTATAATTTTAATAATAAATTTAGTTTAATCCTGTATCCAAGTGTGAGCAAACAACGTTTGCACCTGAAAGTATATTCAGGACTGGGGTCGGGTAGTACAACACTGGGCAACTCGTAGCAAAGGTGGACCAAGCTAACATCACTCCTATTTGAGTATCTCCCATAATGCAAAACACATCTCCTTATAATGTTATGCATTAATGGAAGGCCACTACCCAGACTAGTTTCGACATTTATTGAGGTCTCTTCAGTGCGAGCCAGGCCCAGACGTGGAGATACCAGACAGAAGCAATAGTGAGGTCATCTTTACCTATAGGAGTTGCCAAAAGTGTGCCACCATTTTTTATTGAATTACTCTGGATTTAGAGAAAGATGTTGAAAGTTTATTTTTCACTTGGTTAGACTATAATAAATTTAGTTTAATCCTTTATCCAAGTGTGGATAAATTATCCAATTATAACATTCAATTATAATTTTAGATTGCACCATTCTGTCATCACTTTCTATATTAAAATTGTTTCAATTTTAATCTATTTCATTAATGGTGTGATTAATGAAATAGATGTAAATAATGAATTAAATTAGGACATGTCCATTCATGACATGTGTCCTTTTTAATAAAAATGGAGAGTAGATGATGTTTGACCAGAAATGCTTAAGTATGGAGGTATAAAAGTTTTTTGCTGGCTACACTGCATAACTCATAGGGCCTAGTCAGAAGGTTCCTGATGATTGGAGCAGAGCTCTCTCATAGTACCCATCTGTAAAAAAAAAGAAAATAAAGCTGAATGTGAGAATTACAAAGGAATTTCTCTACTAAATGTTCCAGGTAAAATTTAAGCAAGCATACTTGAAAAGAGATTGAGAAAGCGAAACTTGTGGACGAGAAACTTGGAGAAGAACAAGCTGGGTTCGGGCCAAACAGAGGCTGTCAAGATCAGATTTTCACTTTATAGTTGAGAAAACGTGAGAATATGACAAGGATCTGTACTTAAGTTTTGTAGATCTCGAAAAGGCATATGACAAGGTGCACACAGAAAAGCTTTTCAAAATACTGTACTTCAATCATATGTGGTGAATGGAACATTATACAGAGCAATACATAGTCTATATTTAAGTTGTTAGTCAGCAGTTAGAATTGAAGGAAATACAGGAAGATGCCTTAATGTAAAATCAGGGGTAAGACAAGGATGCACATTATTTCCACTCTTGTTCATCATCTATATGGATCACATTATGAAAGAAAGTGGCATTAAGCCTGATATAAGAATTGGAGATGTCAAACTTCGCTTTTTGCTTTATGCAGAATGTTGTACTCCTAAACACATCTTGTACAAATAGTCTCCAAGCAGTCTGTAACTGTAACAAAGACCGAAAGCACCTCCATAGTGCAATTAGAAGAATGACGGTACATTGCGCCCTTCGATTGGAAAAGGCCTGAGTTTGATTCCCGTCGTGATGGGAGGAATCTTTATATGAACTTTTTCAATTGAAGGTGAGTTAGCTGATCTCATGCGGAGGTAGCAGAGTTTTTTCTCCCGAAAACTCGGGTTTTTCATCCAGCATACAGACAAATCGGTCCTTCAGAACACATGCAATTTACAGACAAAAGATACTTGTTGTGATGGTGGAGGTTCGGTAGGGTGGAGATGGAGAGTTGTACACTAGGCGTCCTCCTGTGATGAGTCTTTGGACTCCTTGGAGGTGTCACGAATAATAATAATAATAATAATAATAATAAAATATGGCATGAAAATCAAAATTCTCGTGGAAAGGCTTAGATGTTGGTTATGCATTTTTTACTAAATAAATTTAAGGAAATTACAACGTCAACTAGGATATACGTTAAAATAAATTTTAATATACTTCAATATTTCGGCAACGTCACGTTGCCGAAATATTTCAAGAAACTTAAGAACAAGACATGTGCATGCAGGCGCAACAAACAGTAAATGAGGAAGAAGCAGGAAGCTATTATTTCTCCTAAAGTCCTGATGGTGCCCCCTAGCAGGAAATGTTGGTTTTTCTTGGGCGATTGGGCTGAAGGTCTTCTGATGTAGGTTTCCCAAATTTGAGGAAGTCTCATGCATCCAAATTTGTTGAGGTTTGGATTGGTTCTTAGGGCTGAAGCTGATTCCATGAAAGCCTTTCACATTTGTATTAACTACGGTGTATTATCGTGGCTTTCTTCCACCGTATTCTATGGCAGGTATTAAGCGCATGGTCAGCAAGACCAGAGTGGCTGTATTGGTGAAACTGGATGTAGTCCTTGTGTTCTGAAATTCTGATATTTGCTGTCCTGCTTGTTTGGCAGGACGGCGGATAAGGGTTGCCAATTTTTTTATATGGTCTGTAACAAGAAGTTAAGTCATGTTTTTTTAGGATTTTTGTAATTTTTTCCGAGGTGCCTCGGATATAGGGTATGGTGATGGATTTAGAGTAATCCTTGTTGTGAGGGGGGGGGGTTACTGGTTTCGGTATTTTTTGGATTTTTTGGGGGGTAGCCATTGGCTGAGAAAGTGTTGAGAATGTGGTTTAGTTCTGTGGGTAGGGCATTGTCATTTGAACAGATAAGTTTAGCCCTGTTGTGTAGTGTCTTAATGTCAACTCCATATTGTTGCGAGGAGGGGTGGTGGGATTGTTGGTGAATGTATCTGCCTGTGTGGATGGGTTTTCTATAGACTGAGCATGAAAATCTTTCATGCTCAGTCTACAGAAAAGGTTTTCAGCTGTAAGCTGTCCTACTTTGGCCAAACAGGCAGGACAGCAAATATCAGAATTTCAGAACACAAGGACTACATCTGGTTTCACCAATACAGCCACTCTAGTCTTGCTGACCCTGTGCTGGATACCTGCCATAGAATATGGTGGAAGAAGCCACAATAATACACTGTAGTAAATACAAATATGAAAGGCTTTTCATGGAATCAGCTTCAGCCCTAAGAAACAATCCAAACCTCAACAAATTTGGCTGCATGAGACTTCCTCAAATTTGGGAAACCTACATCAGAAGACCTTCAGCCCAATCGCCAAAGAATACCAACATTGCCCGCTAGAAGGCACCATCAGGACTTGATGGGAAATAATAGCTTCCTGCTTCTTCCTCATTTACTGTTTGTTGTGCCTGCGTGCACGTGTCTGTTCTTAAGTTTCTTGAAAATGTCAACGTGATGTTGTCGAAATATTGAAATATTAAAATTTATTTTAATGTATATCCTAGTTGGCATTGTAATTTCCTTAAATTATTTAGTAAAAAATAAAAAAAAGGCATGAAAATCAGCAATAAAAAGATGAAAAGTATGAAAATAGGCAGGAGCATAGAAAACTTCAGTTGAATGGAGATCCTATAGAACAAGTAAAATATTTCAGCTATTTAGGTACAGTTTTTAGTGAAGATGGTGGGTTAAATCTAGAAGCAGACAACACAATGAGTAAAGTAGGTATGGTGGGTAGTCAGCTGAAATATTTATAAAGAATAAGAGAGAAATTAGCCAAAACACTAAACTAGCAGTATACAAGACAGTGTTCAAACTAGTTTAAAGTTATGGATCTGAGAGTTAGGTTAGAAATAAAACACTTGATCAGACTACAGACCGCAGATGAGGGTTCTGAAAATTAGGAGAGTATGCTGATAGTATCAATGGCAAAATCATATTAAAAATGAAGATATTAGAAAGGAACCTGACATTATTAACATTCAAGAATGTGTCAGCAGAGCTACTCTATGGTGGTACAGCCATCAAACACCTGTTTTGCTAACCTTTCTTCACCCATTCACTTAAATAGAATGGGTGAACAAAGGTTAGCAAAACAGGTGTTTGATGGCAGGAAAGAGACCCAGAGGAAGACCAAGGTCTAGGTTGATTGTTAAGTCAGAACTGCCTTAGAAGAACAAAATGTAAGATATGTTAGAGTGCTTACAAGTAATAGACTAGTTTGGTGGAAAATTGTTTATAGGAGATTAATAATAATGTAAACTTAATCATGTAGTGCTGTCATAGTAACCTGAATACCCCTTGGGGATACATATCAGGACATTGATGATGATGGGAAGCCAGGTGAATACATTTATATGGAATAAGAGAAATTATCAAAACACTGAACTACCAGTATACAAGACAGTGTACAAAATAGTTACGAATCTGAGAGTTGGATTAGAAATTAAGCACCTGATCAAAGACCAGAGACTACAGATATGAGAGTTCTGAGAAAAATTAGGTGAGTGAACACATGACATCAATGGCAGAATCATATTAAAAATGAAGATATTTGAAAGGAACTTGACATTATTAGCATTCAAGAATATGTCCTCAGAGCTACTCTAAGGTGGTACTCTAAGCCACATAAATAGAATGAGTGAGGAAAGATTAGTAAAACAGGTGTTTGATACCAAGATGGCAGGAAAGAGACCCCCATAGGAAGACCAAGGTCTCGGTGGATTGATTCAGTTAGAAGCACGAAATATTAGATATGACTATATTGGAGTTCTCACAAGTAATAGACTGATTTGGAGGAAAATTGTTGATAAGAGATTAATAATAATGTAAACTTAATCATGTAGTGCTGTCATAGTAACCCAAACACCCCTTAGGGGTATAGTTATCATTAGATTGATGATGATGGTAATAAAAACGAATTCATAATAAAGATCCTATTTTCTATATAAATTTCGACAATCTTTCTTTTTTCTCATTCCCTCTTCACAATCCAAAATTAGTGGCAAAACTAAAATTTAATTTTGCCACTAAACTAAACTTAGTGGCAAGGTTTAACCTATTTTTGCAATGATAATGATTTCTGCTCATGATAATTATAGAGAATTCTTTACTATAATTTAAATTTAATTCTTCTAGTTCACTATAAATTCTTCAACTTCATCTGAGTGATCTGAAGATGTTACATTAGGAGAAAAGTATTTATCGATAATTAGTGTTCAATTAGAGAAACTTGGATAATCAAATTTTTACAACTGCTGAAAATGAAATCTGAAATGAGGTACTTCTAGCCTTTGCATTAGAGGAGATGATATCCAAAACTATATTTCAGTAAATCATAACTTATTCTGAATCATTAAAAAATTAAATGCATTGAAGTCTGTTATAATTTTGAAATAATAATGAGGTAAAGGCATTGAAAGTTTTTTCATTTGGTTAAACTATAAATTAAAGATTCTTGGTTTAATCCTTTATCCATGTTTTGCTGTATCTTCACAACTGTGCCACTTGTATATAAAAACTAATGACTTCAATTGCCTTAGTATTCCATAATGCAAACCACATTCCTTCTTGGATGTGTATAATGCTATGCATTATTGGAAGTACAGCCCACACTAGTTTCAACCTTTTTTGAGGTCCAATCAATGGGAGCCAGACCCAGAAGAGATAAGTTGAAGTAACACAGAAGTCATATTAAAAAACATTTAATTTTCTTGACCAAAAAGCTCTGGAAAGACTTTTAATGGGATTATATTGATGAAGTGCATATAATAAACAACTATGTTATACCAACTAGTTTCACCAACTAAGGCTGTTGGCATCTTCAGGGTACATAACTGATGTAAGGCACTAAAAAGTAAAAAACTGTTACAAACTATAATCAACCGATTCCATTTATATTAAACAAAGAACAGAGCGTGTACAATACATGCACAGAGCATGCATGATATCACTTGTTATTTAGGAACGTTCTATAGTTGGGCACCATAATTCAGTTCTGGCGAGTTGAAGGATCTGATAAGGGTCTTCCAGATCACGGGCAAGATTAGTCCTTGGTTCCTGTTAAGGTTTTGTATATAGCGTTTTGTATATTTTAAGGAGGCCACAACAACTGTTGTGGCCTCCTTAAAAATTGGGGAGCGGAAGTCCTCCTCCATGTAAGTAATTGTGCTTCTATCCCACTCTATGTATGGTTCGTTCTTGAGAAATGAAAAGCTAACCCCGATTTTTCTTCTTTGTTATTATTGACGTCACCTATGTGTTCTTTCTGCCTAATTTCAAGGCTCCTTGAAGTTTGGCCGATGTAATTCAAGCCACACAAGCAGGGTCTGTTATAAACTCCAGCATATTTGGAGAAAGGATGGCTATCTTTTGGAGATCTTAAGAATTGTCTAATCATTTCTGTGGGTTTAAAGGCCACTCTTATTTTATGTGGTCTAAGGAGTCTAGCAATCTTATTGGAAACTGTCGCTAAGTATGGAATGATGATGGTAGAAATATAACGTATATCATCTTGTTGTCTTTGTCGGAGTTCTCTCCTTACAACAGATCAACAAGACCTCCAGGAAGAACTATCCCTGATATCCACCAACCTTACCATGAATGGATTTCCTCGAAGACTCGTCCACAAGATACTTTTCTCTGAACCCCAACAAAGACAACAAGATGATATACGTTATATTTCTACCATTGTCATTCCATCCTTAGGGACAGTTTCCAATAAGATTGCTAGGCTCCTTAGACCACATAAAATAAGAGTGGCCTTTAAACCCATAGAAACGATTAGATAATTCTTAAGATCTCCAAAAGATTGCCATCCTTTCTCCAAATATGCTGGAGTTTATAACATACCCTGCTAGTGCGGCTTGAATTACATTGGCCAAACTTCAAGGAGCCTTGAAATTAGGCAGAAAGAACACATAGGTGACATCAATAATAACAAAGAAGAAAAATCGGGGTTAGCTTTTCATTTCTCAAGAACGAACCATACATAGAGTGGGATAGAAGCACAATTACTTACATGGAGGAGGACTTCTGCTCCTGAATTTTTAAGGAAGCCCACAACAGTTGCCTGCTGTATACAAAAACCTTAACAGGAACCAAGGACTAATCTTTCCCGTGATCTGGAAGACCTTTATCAGATCCTTCAACTCGCCAGAACTGAATTATAGTGCCAAATATAGAACGTTCCTAAATAACAACAAGTGATATCATGCACGCTCTATGCATGTATTGTACGTGCTCTGTTCTTCGTTTAATATAATTGGAATCGGTTGATTATAGTTTGTAACAGTTTTTTACTTTTTAGTGCCTTACATCAGTTATGTACCCTGAAGATGCCAACAGCCTTAGTTGGTGAATCTAGTTGATATAACATAGTTGTTTATTATATTCACTTGATTAATATAATCCCAACAGAAGTCATATATTTTCTATATACATGTAGTGAAAGTTGGATATGGGAAATATATGACTTCTGTGTACTATATTAATTTTTATCAGATGTCCCATTTATTTTAAAGGGATTATTGGATAAATAAACAGAATACTACACAAGTACAGCCTTCATGCCACCTTAAATCCTTTAAACCTCCTGCAAAATTATTCAACTCCTCCAAGTATCCTCTTCCTCCCCTGGCTCACCATAGGATATACCATATCCAATGCACCTGTACCCAGAATTATATAGGTGAAACTGGAGGCACATATGGTAAATCTAGCATTTCTGATCATACCCTGAATACTCTGCACAGAGTTGACTGGAAAGGTACCTGTTCATTATTAGATTATACCAAAACTGGTATGAGTGCAAATACCTGCAGCCTTTTGGCTGGAGAGCAGATGCACTAACCACTCAGCCAACTAGGCTAGCAATATAATAAACACTTATGTTAAATTATTGAATTGTCCGCCTCTTGTTATGTTAAAAGATATGAATAAAATATAATAAAAATGTGATAAAATATGAATTTGAATTTGTTTTCTAGTCATGTTAAAAAGAGGATATAACTTTCATGGTTTTTTCACTAGAGATCAGGCCAGTAGAATGAGAGTTGATCACTTTTGCAAACAGTTTTATACTACTGCCAGGAGTATCCGGAATAAGGAAGAGGAATTGGTGGCGCAGATAGCATCAGCCTGGCCAAAAATTATTGTGATCACTGAGACGTGGTTGACAGAAGGGGATATAACAAGAGGAATAGAAGTCGCTGGGTATAGCATTTTTCGTCAGGATAGGAGGGGAAAGCATGGTGGTGGGGTACTGTTTATGATAAGTGATGACCTATGTCCTCTAAAGTGGAGAATTTGGAAGAAAGTGAGACAAATGATTTTGAGAGCGTATAGTGTGTGGTAGAGGTAGGCAAGACAGGATATTTAGTGGGGTGTTGCTACAGACCCAGGAGCACAGAGGATGGGGACCAGGAAATGTTTGGACAGCTAAGTTTGGCAAGTGCAAGAAGAATGATTGTTATGGGAGATTTTAACTTCAGTAGTATAAATTGGAGAGAGGAAGATGCATGTAGCAATAGGGGAATGGAATTTCTAGAATTCTTGAGGGACAAATGTCTTAGGCAACATGTAACAGAGGGAACAAGAGGTTCAAAAGTTTTGGATTTGGTTATAGCATCAGAAGAGTTGATAATAACTGAGTTGACGTCTCTCCCACCAGTTGGAGAGAGTGACCATATGGTGTTGACTTGGAAAATGAATAGACATGCAGGAGTATCAAAGAGACGGAAACTTATGTGGAATTATAAGGTAGGTGATTATAATAGTCTTAGACATCAACTTCGGGAAGTTTCATGGAGGGAGGAATTGGAAGGCCAGGATATCACTAGTGCGTGGGAAAATGTGAAAGAATATTTGTTATCAGCAGTGGTAAGTTGTATACTACGAGTGAAGAAGAGGACGCAATTTGGAGTAAAGTGGATGACAAACAATATTAAACAGGAACTGC